>NW_020259884.1:0-4610 GCF_003255815.1 Theropithecus gelada
ACTGTTGGTGGGATTGTAAACTAGTTCAACCATTATGGAAAACAGTATGGCGATTCCTCAAGGATCTAGAACTAGATGTACCATATGACCCAGCCATCCCATTACTGGGGATATACCCAAAGGATTATAAATTATGCTGCTATAAAGACACATGCACACGTATGTTTATTGCAGCACTATTCACAATAGCAAAGACTTGGAATCAACCCAAATGTCCATCAGTGACAGATTGGATTAAGAAAATGTGGCACATATACACCATGGAATACTATGCAGCCATAAAAAAGGATGAGTTTGCGTCCTTTGTAGGGACATGGATGCAGCTGGAAACCATCATTCTTAGCAAACTATCACAAGAACAGAAAACCAAACACCGCATGTTCTCACTCATAGGTGGGAACTGAACAATGAGATCACTTGGACTCAGGAAGGGGAACATCACACACCGGGGCCTATCATGGGGAGGGGGGAGGGGGGAGGGATTGCATTGGGAGTTATACCTGATGTAAATGACGAGTTGATGGGTGCAGTAGACCAACATGGCACAAGTATACATATGTAAGAAACCTGCACGTTATGCACATGTACCCTACAACTTAAAGTATAATAATAATAAATAAATTTAAAAAAAAAATAAAAAATAAAAAAAAAAAATAAAAAAATAAAAAAAAAAAGAAGGCTTATCAAGGTAGTTCATATGCCAGCCTATAAATTAAGCTCGAATACATTTTTTCAAAACGGAAATACATAGCAAATGTTTTTTCAGGAAAAAACGTAATTAAATTTGAAATCAATAAAAAATAAGATACCCAAAAAATTTCCCAATATGTGGAAATTAAGCAACACCCCTACAACTGTGAATCAGGGAAAGGCATTCTACCTTCACTTCACACCATGAACAGAAATTAATTTTATATCGTTTATAGAATTAAATGAAAGGACCAAACATATAAAACTTCTGGGGAGAAACAACTAGGGTAGACAGAAATGGGTTTTCAGAACAGGGAAAAGAAAACTCACAAGACAAGCGATTGATAAATTTAACTTCTTCTGTGTCACAGAAGAACAATAATTGAGAGAGTGATAAATTTGGCTTCTTCTGAGAGAGAAGAGGTATATCCTCTATATATGTGTGTATAAAATATATGAGCTATATATTTCTCTCATAGATGTATATAGATTAATATATATGAGATATATGTCTCAGGTACATAAGATATATATGAGGTATATAAAGCACATTAGAGTCAAGAAGGTACAATTACATATATATCTCGGATGAGATACATTTCACATATGTGCATCTCATATTTATATCTCATATATATCTCATATATTAAAAATATATCTCATATATATATCCCATATCATATATATCTCATGTCTCTCATATATATGTCCTATGTTAAATATATATATAAATACATGACAACTTGTGTTGACACTTTTAAGCTCAAAGAAATGCAAATTAAAACTAAAGAGATATTATTATAAACCCATTCCATATGTATGAAGACTAGAATGCCTAAAATGTAGACGGGCATGACCAAATGCCAACAGTGGTATGGAACAAAATACATTTCTTGTAAGTGTTAAATGTTGGAATCATTTGGGAAAACAGCTTGGCAGTAATTCTTAAATTTAAAGGTATGACTACCCTATGTTTGTGATATAGCAATTTCACTTCTAGATCTATAGTTAGAAAATTAAATAAAATACAGTTCACAAGAAAGACTTTTTGACAAAAATCTTCCTAACAGTTTAATTAATGTAGACTCAAAATGAAAATAATTCATCAATTGGAAAATGTATAAACACATTGTTGAAAATTCTAATAATAGCATATTATGACTTAGCAATGAACAGAATAAAGAATAAACTGAACTAATGAGATATTCATAAGCGATTAAATATATCATGAAAATTTAACAGATATGCCAATCTAAGAAACAACATATCAAAGAATACATACCATATGATACATTTATATGAAGTTCTAGAAAAGACACAACTAATCTATGGTGATAGAAATCAGAGCAGTGGTTGCTTCCAAGAGAGTGGGAGGTAAACAGTGAAGGAGTAGATTACTTTCTTAAGATAAATGTTTCATATCTTAATATACTTCTGGATGACACATGTGTTTAGATTTGTCAAAACTTAGAAAAACTGTATACTTAAACTCTGTGCATTTATTTTACTGTGTGAATATTACAGAAGGAAGAGAAAGGAGGAGGGGGTGGGGGAGAGGAGGAAGAGAAGAAGAAATGGTTATCTTTCTGTTGCTTTCCCATCTGTCCTTCAATTTCCTGATTGCATTCCTTCAAATCTTTCTCTCCCATGAACTCTCCCTAATTCTTATGCTTTTAAAAATGTGACTTAGAACCTGCCTTTTAAAAGAATAAAATGCTCTTTTTTTCCCCAGACATGATTATAGATTTAGAATTGTTACCTATTTAATATTGACATGTTTTTTGCTTAATATGCCATTTTATTTTTTAACAAATGGAAGGATATACACAGACATATTTCTTTAACTTCAATCAGAATGTTTACTCAAATTTTAATGTTAACTTTTTAAAGCAATTTAAAAAATAAATAAATAAAAGTCCTTTGACATTCTCTCCAGATTACATTTTAAATCCACAAAAGAAAATCTGTCTCATAATGAAATAGTATGTTGATTTTAATAGAAAGTGCTATTGTGGTATTAGAGACCCATATTAATTACTAGAACTTTCAAGCCATTTTTTTTCTTTGTTTTATAATGTCCATCAATCAGGTCTGCCCTAAAAGTGGAAGGATTCCCTGTGTCAGGTAGCCAGTAGATGGGCCGTGACTGTGTTGGGGGAAAGAGATGCAGATTACGTCTTTCCTTTATTCACAGAAGCCCACAAACACATTTCTAAAACAGGGCTCATTATAAAGCTAAATTTAGACAACAAATGATGCACTGGAAGTAGACTAAAGCATTACTGAATTTATAGCAAATGTATTTACAAATTTAAGTCAAGTATCTTTCAGTTTAGAGTCAACAAGGTACAATTCAACAAAGTATTATGTAGAATATTATATGAAAGACACGCACTTAAAATAACCCTTGTGAAAGGACAAATACATATTAAATGAGAAAAATAAATTTTAATACTCTCAGATTAAAAAAGAGTGAGACTCTTCCCTCATAGAGTGCTTATTTTAGAAAATCAGTAATTGTATATATTCTTCCTCTACCCATCTGAGATACCTGTAAATCGTTTAAAAAGCTAAGTAAGCGGCCAGGCGCATCCATGACCTCTTTCAGCTAACACCAGAAGATGACATGAATCCTAAAATTTTATACTTTAATAGGGTCTTAGAAATAATATATTTTTGTTTGGCTGAAAATCTGGGGCTCAGCATGGTTAAATTCTGTAAGAATAAACAGCCTTGAATTTATAGAAGCAATTTTTCTAGACTTGGTTTACAAAATATTTCTCTGCATCACCTTCCTGCCAAGATTTTTTTGAAGTTATATAACTAAATGGCAGTATCTCCAAGCTAAAGAATATAATTTGTATCCATAGGTGGCAAAATCACATAGCAAAAAATATCAGTGAACTTGATTTCAGAGGTCATGGACCTGTTCTGCCTTTATAACTAAGAATTACTGTGGACCTGTGAAGGTAATTTCATCTCATGCGTCTTTATTACTTCATGTGTAAAATAAAACACTGCACCAGAAGTACTTTCCAATTGTATGTCTTTAAAAGCACCCTTGAGATGTTCCAAATTAGTAGAATATCAAAGATTGGGAGAAAACAGCTTAAAGTAATGGAAATATAAGTATAAACTGTAGTGTGATGACTCTTTGTCCAAGTACCATTTCTGGCTAATCAAAGGAATGCTAATTTTCCAATGACTGTTTTGTTATTGTTGTACCCACTCAGATATTAATCTAAGAACCTAATTATGAGTCTTTTTACAATTTTTTAAAAATTTATTATTATTATTATACTTTAAGTTCTAGGGTACATGTGCATAACGTGCAAGTTTGTTACATATGTATACTTGTGCCATGTTGGTGTGCTGCACCCATCAACTCGTCAGCACCCATCAACTCGTCATTTACATCAGGTATAACTCCCAATGCAATCCCTCCCCCCAACCCCCTCCCCATGATAGGCCCCAGTGTGTGATGTTCCCCTTCCGGAGTCCAGGTGATCTCATTGTTCAGTTCCTACCTATGAGTAAGAACATGCGGTGTTTGATTTTCTGTTCTTGTGATAGTTTGCTAAGAATGATGGTTTCCAGCTGCATCCATGTCCCTACAAAGGACACAAACTCATCCTTTTTTATGGCTGCATAGTATTCCATGGTGTATATGTGCCACATTTTCTTAATCCAGTCTGTCACTGATGGACATTTGGGTTGATTCCAAGTCTTTGCTATTGTGAATAGTTCCGCAATAAACATACGTGTGCATGTGTCTTTATAGCAGCATGATTTATAATCCTTTGGGTATATACCCAGTAATGGGATGGCTGGGTCATATGGTACCTCTAGTTCTAGATCCTTGAGGAATCGCCGTACTGTTTTCCATAATGGTTGAACTAGTTTACAATCCCACCAACAGT
>NW_020259885.1:0-9788 GCF_003255815.1 Theropithecus gelada
AAGAAAATACATTATTCTCAGGAAAAATATGGGATGAAAGAATAATTATTTTCGGCAATGTTCCCAATTTATGGTTTAATTGCATGTGAAGGATGTTAGAATACATAGTTGTAAGCACTGAATGTTCTATTTGATAGAGAGTTCTGGTGTGGTTGATGTGATTAGATGAAAAGGAAAAAATAGGAAAATTACAGTGCCCAGTGATAAGAAATCTTTTGGCAACTGTGGCAACTGAAAGACAAGTAAATACAAAATGTATCTTTCATAAAGTATCAAACTATTTATTAATTTTTACACAGATAATGTGCAGAAAAATGGGTGCAAGGTCAGATAAAATATGAAAAAGATGGATTGATAATAAAAAGAAAATATTTTAATGTATAATGTCTATCCCTAAAGAAGATTATATCTGCTCTATTTCATAATATTAAGTACTACTTATGATTATTGAGTAGGACAGGAATGCCTTGCTTTATTGGATTTCACTTTATTGTCCTTCAAGGATACTGAGGGTTTTTTGTTGTTGCTTTTTTGTTTTTTACAAATTAAAGGTTTGTGGCAACTCTGCCGGCTCCATTTTTCCAACAACATGTGCTCGGTTTGCGTCTTTCTGTCACATTTTGATAACTCTCAAACTATTTTAAACTTTTTCATTATTATTATCTATTATGGTGATTTGTGATGAGTGATCTTTAATGTTGCTAAGGTAATTATTTGGGGCATCACACACCACACCCACGTACAACAGGAAATTCAATCTATAAATGTTGTTTGTGTCCCCAGTTTGCCACACACCAGCCTCTCCTCTGTCTCTCTCCCCTCAGGCCTTCTTATTCCCTGAGATGACATTATTGATATTAAGCCATTTAGTGACCTTACAATAGCCTCTGAGTGTTCAAGTGAAAAAGACACGTCTCTCACTTTACATCCAAAGTTTTGTGAAGAAGGCCTGTCAAAAGCCAAGATGGAGGCCGGGCACAGTGGCTTACACCTGTAATTTCAGCATTTTGGGAGGCCAAGGTGGGCCGATCGCTTGAAGCCAGGAGTTTGAGACCAGCCTGGCCAACACAGTGAAATACCATCTCTACTAAAGATACAAAAATTAGCTGGATGTGGTGGCTGGCACCTGTAATCCCAGCTACTCGGGAGGCTGAAGCACAAGAATCACTTGAAACTTGGAGGTGGAGATTGTAGTGAACTGAGGGTGACACTCCAGCCTGGGTGACAGAAAAAGATTCTGTCTCAAGGGAAAAGCCAAGATAGGCCAAAACTAGATCTCTGGCAATAAATAGTGAGCCCAGTTGGGAATTTAACAAAATGATTTTGAAGGAAATAAGATAAGCAAAGGAGTCTCATTGTCGATCCTGAGAAAATTTGAATGGGCTGGTTGGAAGATCAAATCCACCACAACATTCCCTTAAGCCAAAACCTAATCCACAGCAACGTCCTAACTCTCTTCAATTCTATGAAGCCTTAGAGAGATGAGTAAGGTACAGAAGAAAAGTTTGAATGTAGCGGAGATTGGTTCATGAAGTACATGGAAAGAAGCAATCTCCATAAGATAAAAGTCCAAGATGAAGCAGCAAGTGCTGATGTAGAAGCTGCAGGAAGTTATCCAGAAGATTTAGCTAAGATCTTCGATAAAGGTAGCTACACTAAAAAACAGATTTTCAATCTAGATTATACAGCCTTCTAATGGAAGGAGAAGCCATCCAGGACTTTCAGAGCCAGCGAGGAAAAGTCAATGCCTGCCTTCAAAGCTTCAAAGAACAAGCTGACTCTCTTGCTAGAAGCTAATGCAGCTAATGACTTGAAGCAGAAGCCAGTGCTCATATTTACCCGTTAGGAATTATGAATTCTTAAAGGAATTCATAATTCTTAGCCTTTAAGAATTATGCTAAATCTATTCTGCCTGTACTCTGTAAATGGAAGAATAAGACATCACAGCACATCTGTTTACAACATGGGTTACCTAATATTTTAAGCCCACGGTAAAGATCTGCTCAGAAAAAAAAAAAAAAAAAAACCCTCTTTAATATATTACTGTTTGCTGACAATGCACTTGACATCCAAGCACTCCAACATCCAAGGATATTAACATTGTTTACATGCCTGCTAACATAACATTCATTCCTAATGGATCAAAGAGTAATTCTGAATTTCAAGTCTTATTATTTAACAAACACATTTTAAAAGACTATAGCTGCCACACATAGGAATTCCTCTAACAGATCTGGGGCAAAGTACATTGAGCATCTTCCGGAAAGAGATCACCATTCTAGATCCATTAAGAACATTTGTGATTTAAGGGAGGAGGTCAAAATATCAACATTAACGGTAGTTTGAAATAAGTTGATCCCAACTATCATGGATAACTTTGAGGGGTTTAAGACTTCCATGGAGGAAGTAACTGCAGATGTGGTGGAAATAGCGAGATAATTTGAATTAGAAGTGAAGCCTGAAGATGTGGCAGAGTTGCTGCATTCTCATAATAAAACCTGAATGGATGAGGAGTTGCTTCTTTTGGATGAGTAAAGAAAGTATCTTCCTGAAATGGAATCTAGTCGTGCTGAACATTATTGAAATGACAACAGAAGACATAGTTGGGGAAGCAGTAGCAGGGTTTAAAAGGATTGATTCCAATTTTGAAATAAGTTCCACTGTGAGTAAAATGCTATCAAACAGGGCATGCTGCAGAGAAATATTTCATGAAAGAAAGAGTCAATTGCCGTGGCAAACTTTACTGTTGTCTTATTTTTTTTTTTTTTTTTTTTTTTTTTTTTGAGACGGAGTCTCGCTCTGTAGCCCAGGCTGGAGTGCAGTGGCTGGATCTCAGCTCACTGCAAGCTCCGCCTCCCGGGTTCACGCCATTCTCCTGCCTCAGCCTCCCGAGTAGCTGGGACTACAGGCGCCCGCCACCTCGCCCGGCTATTTTTTGTATTTCTTAGTAGAGACGGGGTTTCACCGTGTTAGCCAGGATGGTCTCGATCTCCTGACCTCGTGATCCGCCCATCTCGGCCTCCCAAAGTGCTGGGATTACATACTGTTGTCTTATTTTAATAAATTATCACACCCAATCCCAAACTTCAGCAATCACCACCCTAATCAGTCAACAGCCATCAACACTGAGGCAAGAACCTGCACCAGCCAAAAGATTATGAACTCACTGAAGGCTAAGATAAATATTAGCAATTTTTAGCAATAAAGTATTTTTAATCAAATTATGTATATTGTGTTTAGACACAATAATATTACACACTTAGTTGTTTTAGACACAATGCTACTGTATATTTAGTAACTAATAAGCTACAGTATAGTGTTAATATAACTAGTATATTCACTGGGAAACAAAAAGGTTTTTGTAACTTTGTGAATTGTAGAAGGGATCCGAGTTACTGGTGGTGAATCTGAACGGATCTGCAGCGACCTCAATTCTTGCCTCCTCAGAAGAAAGTTTGACTGAGGGGTATAAGGCAGAAAAAAGAGACAGAGGTAAGTTTCAGAGCAGGAATGGAAGTATATTAAAAAAACTTTAGAGCAGTAAAGAAAGGACAATATACTTGAAAGAGACCTAACTGGAGACTGAGAAGGTCAAATGCAGCATTTTACCTTGATCCTAGAACGTTATAGACCAGCCCATTTCTGACGTCTTGTGCCCCTTTCCCATGAATCTTCCCTTAGGGCGGGCTGTCACAAATGCAGTGCCCTCCTTACACTTCGGAAGTGAGCATGCGCAGTGTGCTTAGGAAGTTATAGGAAGTTCTATGCATGTCCATCTGAGGCTTTCTTCACTTTTTCCCAGTGGCTGTTCCTGAAAGGTCATACTCCTCCACTTTGTCTTTTAATGTTCATGCCCCGGGAGTTACCTCTTCCTGGCATCTGCATTCAATTAATGCTTTAATGTGACAGCTGTGGACCATCAAGAGATTGTCACTCCCTGGCACTGACTGCCAAATTATCATTTTTAGAGAGGCAATGTGATAACGGTCAAACCGTAATCCAATGATCACTTTACAGTCCTGGTGGGTGGGGGAGAGAGCCCTCTCCTCCCCTACTCATGGACTAACTCTCTGCAAAAAGTTGCTTTATTGCAATATTTGTTTTACTGTGTTGGTCTGGAACTGAACCTGCAGTCTCTCTGAGGGTTGCCTGCATTAAAGAATTTCTATGGTATGGAACTAAGAAAACCTGTACAGAGAAGGGAATATATTTAACACTAAAATGTTACATTTTCTGTATGTAATAACAGACTAATAATACTAATAGCAATTATTTATGAACTTTTATCTATGTGTCTAGGATTGACATAGGTTTCTTGTGACATATATTGTTCCACTTTATAGCCACAATTTCCATACAAGTTAATTTTTAGTAGTATTGTTTTTCATTTTACAGATGATGGAAATCAAACTTAAAAGTTACGTGAATGGTTTAAGAAAACAAACTTCAGATGACCCCATGACCTTTAATAGAATTATCTATGTTCATTTATTTCAAAACTATTCATAGTTGCTTAAGGTATTATCTTTAATACTACACATGAATTCATTTTCACAGGCTATATTCTACATTTAACAATAACATTATTAGCTATTTATTGTTATATAGTGAACTCATCCTAAAACTTAATGGCTTAGGGTTTTATGGGTTGGACTGAGCTTAGCGAGACTAGTTTATTTGTGCTACTTAGCCTCACCTAGCATAGCTTGATTTGGGCTGGAAATTACACTTTCATAAAGGCTCACTCACTTAAATGGCAAGTAATGTTAATTGTTAGTTGGAAGCTCAGCTGTGGCAATTGACCACAAGTCTCTGTTTCCTACAGATGATATATCTTGATGTGATAGCTTCATTTTTCTTATAATATGGCAGTTGAATTTCAAAGAAAAAAACACTTTCAGAGGACAATACCTCAAGTAAGAACTCTCATTGGGTTTCTCCTGTGACACTCTCTAATGTCCCATTGACCAAAGCCAGTCATATGAACGAGCTCACTGTGAAAGTGTGACAGGACTGCCCCAAGCATGAAATCTGGGAGACATGGATCACGGTGAGCATCAAAATAACATCAATTCGAAAACATTTCTACAATTTTGGTGGGAAAGTGTAAGAAAACTATATTTGTTCGTGGATGAACATTCAAGAGTAGTAAGAAACAAAGTGCTTCCGTTCATTATAATGCAAAATAAGCATTCAATAAGTACATTTAAAATGTCTCCAATATGGAGTAAAGATTGTGCTAGAGCCTGTATATCTAAAAATAATATTTTAAAAATGTGTAAGTAGAGTTTTTAAACATGTGAGGTTTCTTTTCAGCAAGCAGACTAAGGAGCTTTATTGACGGTCTTACTGGGAAAGCAGGAGAAAAATACCAAAAATGTACAATTAAACATTTTGAAAAAAATGTTTTGAATGGAATTCATTAAATACTGACAGAGTTAGAAATATTTAAATACCAAAACTAAGTGAAAATAAAAGTTCTATATCTGGCTTTTTCATTAAGAATATTTGCAATAGGGTAAATTTGAGTTTCAATTATCTTCACCTTGAGGCACACAGGGGCAGTTGATAAAACCCTGCATCAGCCAAGATGAATTTGAGGCAAACTACAAAGGTAGAAGCTAAAATTCCTTACTCTTCAGTTATTAAATCCAAACTCAAAAAATCACACACACGAAAAAAAACACAACAAAACCTCTAGTCAACCATTTTGGTAATAACCAATAATAAAACAATATATTCTTGAGAATTCATAACTATGTGATACGAGTGTATTATTTATAAGAATTAGTTTATATCTAAGTTTTAATTCACTCTGTAAAATCATAAAAAAAGTTAATGCCTAATTATTGGGAGTTATGACTGCATATTGTAACAATTTTGAACTACTTGAGTTCAGTAAAAGAAGTCTTCATGGAAGTAAAATAACTAACATCAAATTAGAAAATAATTCAGATGCAAAACGATAACAAGTAACAGTGAAACTTCAGTACACTTTTCTGCATTAAAAATTGTATGTATATTTTATAGACATAATTTAGAACTTCCTGACACTGCTGTAAAACATAATCTACTGATCAGAAATATAAGTTTTCCACATGTAATGTTTAACTTACTTGAAGAAAAATGTTTCAAGCAAAGATGTCTTTTATAACAAGAGATACAGCAACCTAAGAAAAAGTAGAACATTTCTGTGGTTTGAATATGATCTTCAAAAAGTTTGTGCTGAAGCCTAAATTCCTAATACAACAGTATTGGGAGGTAGATCCTAATGAAGGATGATTAGACTGTGAGGTCAGAGTGAATGAATCAATGTCATTATTGCAGGAGTAGGTTAGTTATAGGACGGGAAGTTCTGCAATCTCTCTCTCTCTCTCTCCTCTTTCCCTCTCTTTCCCTCTCTTTGCCCTTTCATGATCTGATACCTCCAATGTGTTATGAGGCAGGAAAAAATTATTCACCAGTTGCCAGACCCTCAATCCTGGAATCCCCATTCTCCAGGACTGTGAGAAATGGATTTATGCTCATTACAAATTACTCAGTCTCAGGTTTTCTGTTATAGCAGTATAAAATGGACTATAACAGATAGTACCTTGATTTACAGCTCTTTGCAATTACTTTTAATTATTTTGGAAATTTTGTTGCATTCACTGGTTTACCCTAGTGTATTAGTCCATTCTCACAATGCTATGAAACACTGAACTGCCTGAGACTCGGTAATTTATAAAGAAAAGAGGTTAAATTGAGTCACAGTTCTGTAGGGCTGGGGAGGCCTCAGGAAACTTACAATCATGGCAGAAGGGGAAGCAAACATGTTATTTTTCACATGGCAGCAGGAAAGACAAATGCCAAAGAGGGAAAAACCTCTTATAAAACCATCATATCTCCTGAGAAATCACTCACTATCCTAAGAACAGCAGCATGGGAGTAACTGCCCGAATGATTCCATTATCTCCCACTGAGTCCCTCCCAGGACACGTAGGAATTATGAGAACCTCAATTCAAGATGAGATTTTGGTTGGGATACAGTGAAACCATACCATTCTGCCCCTGGCCCCTCCTAAATCTCGTGTCCTCACATTTCAAAACACAATCTTGCCTTGCCAAGAGTCTCCCAAAGTCTTAATTCATTTCAGCATTAACTCAGAAGCTCATAGTCCAAAGTTCATTCTGAGACAAGGCAAGTCCCTTCTGCCAATAAGCCTGTAAAATTGAAAGCCAGTTAGTTATTTCCTAGATACAGTAGGAGTACAGGCACTGGGTAAATACAGCTATTTCAAATGGGAGTAATTGGTCAAAACAAAGGTGCTAGAAGCCCAATCAATGCAAATCTGACATCCAGCAGGCACTCAAATCTTAAAGCTCCAAAATGACCTCCTTTGACTCTATGTCTCTTACCCTGGTCACACTGACGCAAGAGCTGTGCTCCCATGGCCTTGGGCAGCTCCACCTCTGTGGCTTTGTAGGGTACAATCCCCTTCCTGGCTGCTTTCACAGACTGACATTGAGTGTGTGCAGATTTTCCAGGTGTACAGTGCAAGCCATCGGTGGATCTGCCATTCTAGGGTCAGAAGGATGGTGGCCCTCTTATCATAACTCCGCCAGGCAGTGCCCCAGTGAGGACTCTGTGTGGGGACTCCGACCCTACATTTTCCTTCTGCGCTGCCCTAGCAGAGGTTCTTCATGAGGTTTCTGCCCCTGCAGCTAACTTCTGCCTGGACATCCAGGCATTTCCATAGATCCTCTGAAATCCAGGTGGAGGTTCCCAAACCTCAATTCGTGTCTTCTGTGCACCCACATGTCTAACACCACATGTAAGCCACCAAGGCTTGGGGCTTCCACCCTTTGAAGCAATGGCCTGAGCTGTACATTGGCCCCATTTAGCCATGGCTGGAGCTGGAACAGCTGGAATGCAGAGCACAATATCTCTAAGCTGCATAGAGCAGGGGACCCTGGGCCTGGCCCACAGAACCATTTTTTTTCTTCTAGGCCTCTGGGCCTGTGATGGTAGGGGCTGCCATGAAGGTCTCTGACATGCCCTAGAGATGATTAACTGGTGTTAACTGGTGATTAACATTCAGTTCGTTGTTACTCATGCCAATTTCTGCAAAGGGCCTCAATTTCTCCTAAGAAAAATAGGTTTTTCTTTTCTATCACATTATGAGGCTGCAAATTTTCTAAACTTTTATGCCCTGATTCCTCTTGAACACTTTGCTGATTAGAAATTTCTTCCACCAGATACCTTAAATCATCTCCTTTTTTAGTTCAAAGTTCCACAGATCTCTATGGCAGGGACAAAATGCCACCAGTCCCTTTGCATAGCAAGAGTGACCTTTATTCCAGTTTCAAACAAGTTCCTCATCTCCATCTGAGACCACCTCAAACCTGGAATTCTTCATCCTTATCATTATCAACATTTTGGTCCAAGTCATTCAACAAGTCTCTAGGACGTTTCAAACTTTCAAACATCTTCCTGTCTTTTGAGTCCTCCAAGTTACTAGGAAGTTCCAAACTTTTTGACGTTTTTCCATCTTCTTGTGAGCCCTCCAAACTGACCTCTGCCTGTTACCCACTCCCAAAGTCACTTCCACATTTTTGGGTATCTTTACAGCAGTGCCCCACTACCTCAGGACCAATTTACTATATTAGTCTGTTCTCACACTGCTAAAAAGCACTGACTGACACTGGGTAATTTATAAACAAAAGAGGTTTAATTGACTTACAGTTCCTCAGAGCTGGGAAGGCCTCAGAAAACTTACAATCAAGGCAAAAGGGGAAACAAACATACCCTTTACATGGTGGCAGGAAGAGGTGCCGAGCAAAGAGGGAAAAGCCACTTATAAAACCATCTAGTGAGAACTCACTACCACAAGTACAACAGCATAGAAGTAAATGCTTCATGATTCAATTACCTCTCACTGGGTCCCTCCCATGACACTTGGGGATTATGTGAACCACAATTCAAGATGAGATTTTGGTGGGGACACAGCCAAACCATGTCACCTAGATTACCTCTTGGCTAACCCTTGGCTTTGCCCACACCTCTTACTAGAAGTTTTTTAAATCCAAGTCTTGGTTAGAAATGCTTCATGCAATTAATGATGCTTATAATTATATAATAATCTAAGTAAATAAATACTTGGTGTGTTCAGGGGAAATGCACTCTCCCAGTTTTTAATTTCCATGAAATGCTTCCTGAGACTTAGATGAGCTTCACATTCTCTTGGGAGTATGTAGACAAATGTATGAAATGTATCTTCATACATTTGGAAATGTCAAAATTGGCTTACCTGCAATCAGTATGAGTTCTGTCTCACCCTTCCATTCTTCAAGACTGTCTACATAAGAAGGTTGTCTAAATAAGGTTTTGTCTAGGAATAGTACACATCTGACAATTCTGTAGCCCACTTAGCAAACACTTTTGGTTTCCACACTAAACTATGATCTCCAAAATTGATATGTGGGCTTCCATGTACTGTGTACAGTATTAGATTTCTCAGTTACCTAAAACATAGGTGCAGAGGAGGAATTCTATTAATTGAAGGACACCTCAGAGTCTCCAATAACATTGTAAATAGCATTAAAATAAAATTAAAGAGGTGGTAAAATAAATCTATTATGCTAGTGTTCTATAGCATAAGCGATTTTCATCACATTGTCAATACGCATACTGAAAATCATTTAATAAACAGTTTCTAAACTTATGCGAGTCATTTAGTAGGCATATTGAGATTATTTATCATTTAATTGACTCATGCCAATACTTTTTATTGCCAGCTAAATAAAAT
>NW_020259886.1:0-4610 GCF_003255815.1 Theropithecus gelada
TTCCAGATTTCATCGGAGGATATTTCCTTTTTCACCATAGCCCTCTATGGGCTTCCAAATATCACTTTGCCAATTCCACAAGAACTGTCTTAGTGAAAGGCTTCTTGAGGGGAAAGCTGTAACTCCGTGAGATGATTTCACAGAACACAAAGAAGTTTCCCAGACATCTTCTTTATCTTTGTTATCGCAGGATATTTTTTTGGCCCTGTAGTCTTCAAAGGGATCCGAAATAACTGTTCTCAGATTCCACAGAAATAAGGCTAGCAAAGCGATCCACGAAATACAGATGTAACTCTGTGAGGTGAATTAACAGAACACTAAGCAGTTTCTCAAAAAGCTTCTTTCCAGATTTCATCGGAGGATATTTCCTTTTTCACCATAGCCCTCTATGGGCTTCCAAATAACACTTTGCGAATTCCACAAGAACTCTCTTAGCGAAAGGCTTCTTGAGGGGAAAGCTGTAACTCTGTGAGATGATTTCACAGAACCCGAAGAAGTTTCTCAGAAAGCTTCTTTCTCTTTGTTATCGGAGGATATTTCCTTTCGCCCTATAGTCTTCATAGGGATTCGAAATATCTGTTCTCAGATTCCACAGAAATAAGGCTAGCAAAGAGATCCACGAAATACAGATGTAACTCTGTGAGATGAATTAACAGAACAGAAAGCATTTTCTCAGAAAGCTTCTTTCCAGATTTCATCTGAGGATAATTCCTTTTTCACCGTAGCCTTCTATGGGCTTCCTAATATCACTTTGCCAATTCCACAAGAACTGTCTTACCGAAAGGCTTCCTGAGGGGAAAGCTGTAACTCTGTGTGATGATTTCACAGAACACAAAGAAGTTTCACAGACATCTTCTTTCTCTTTGTTATCGGAGTATACTTCCTTTGGCCATATTGTCTTCAAAGGGATCCGAAATATGTGTTCTCAGACTCCACAGAAATAAGGCTAGCAAAGAGATCCACGAAATACAGATGTAACTCTGTGAGATGAATTAACAGAACACTAAGCAGTTTCTCAGAAAGCTTCTTTCCAGATTTCATCTGAGGATATATCGTTTTTCACCTTAGCCCTCTATGGGCTTCAAAATATCATTTTGTAAATTCCACAAGAAATCTCTCAGCGAAAGGCTTCTTGAGGTGAAAGCTGTAACTCTGTTAGATGATTTCACAGAACCCAAAGAAGTTTCTCAGAAAGCTTCTTTCTCTTTGTTATCGGAGGATATTTCCTTTGGCCCTATAGTCTTCATAGGGATTCGAAATATCTGTTCTCAGATTCCACAGAAATAAGGCTAGCAAAGTGATCCACGAAATACAGATGTAACTCTGTGAGATGAATTAACAGAACACTAAGCAGTTTCTCAGAAAGATTCTTACCAGATTTCATCGGAGGGTATTTCCTTTTTCAAAATAGCCCTCTATGGGCTTCCAAATATCACTTTGCCAATTCGACAAGAACTGTCTTAGCGAAAGGCTTCTTGAGGGGAAAGCTGTAACTCTGTGAGATGATTTCACAGAACACAAAGAAGTTTCCCAGACATCTTCTTTCTCTTTTTTATCGGAGAATATTTCCTTTGGCCCTATAGTCTTCAAAGGGATAAGAAATATCTGTTCTCAGATTCCACAGAAATAAGGCTAGCGAAGAGATCCACGAAATACAGAGGTAACTCTGTGAGGTGAATTAACGGAACACTAAGCAGTTTCCCAAAGCTTCTTTCCAGATTTCAACGGAGGATATTTCTTTTTTCACCATAGCCCTCTATGTGCTTCCTAATATCACTTTGCCATTTCCACAAGAACTGTCTTAGCGAAAAGCTTCTTGAGGGGAAAGCAATAACTCTGTGAGATGATTTCACACAACACAAAGAAGTTTTGCAGAAAGCTTCTTTCTCTTTGTTATCGGAGGATATTTCCTTTGGCCCTATAGTCTTCATAGGGATCCGAAATATCTGTTCTCAGATTCCACAGAAATAAGGCTAGCAAAGAGATCCAGGAAATACAGATGTAGCTCTGTGAGATGAAATAACAGAACACTAAGCAGTCTCTCAGAAAGCTTCTTTCCAGATTTCATGTGAAGATATTTAATTTTTCACCATAGCCTTCTATGGGCTTCCAAATGTCACTTTCCCAATTCCACAAGAACTGTCTTAGCGAAAGGCTTCTTGAGGGAAAAGCTGTAACTCTGTGAGATGATTTCAGAAAACGCAAAGAAGTTTCCCAGATATCTTCTTTCTCTTTGCTATCGCAGAATATTTCTTTGGCCCTGTAGTCTTCCAAGGGATTCGAAATATGTGTTCTCAGATTCCTCAGAAATAAGGCTAGCAAAGAGATCCACGAAATACAGATGAACTCTGTTAGATGAATTAACAGAACACTAAGCTGTTTCTCAGAAAGCTTCTTTCCAGATTTCATCTGAGGATATTTCGTTTTTCCCCATAGCCCTCTATGGGCTTCCAGATATCACTTTGCGAATTCCACAAGAACTCTCTTAGCGAAAGGCTTCTTGAGGTGAAAGCTGTAACTCTGTGAGATGATTTCACAGAACCCGAATAAGTTTCTCAGAAAACTTCTTTCTCTTTGTTATCTGAGGATATTACCTTTGGCCCTATAGTCCTCATAGGGATTGGAAATATCTGTTCTCAGTTTTCACAGAAATAAGGCTAGGAAAGAGATCCACAAAATACAGATGTAACTCTGTGAGATGAATTAACTGAACAATAACAAGTTTCTCAGAAAGATTCTTTCCATGTTTCATCGGAGGATATTTCCTTTTTCACCATAGCCCTCTATGGGCTTCCAAATATCACTTTGCCAATTCGACAAGAGCAGTCTTAGCGAAAGGCTTCTTGAGGGGAAAACTGTAACTCTGTGGGATGATTTCACAGAACCCAAAGAAGTTTCCCTGATATCTTCTTTCTCTTTGTTATTGCAGGTATTTCCTTTGGCCCTATAGTCTTTAAAGGTATAAGAAATATCTGTTCTCAGATTCTACAGAAATAAGGCTAGTAAAGAGATCCACGAAATACCCATGTAACTCTGTGAGATGAATTAACAGAACACTAAGCAGTTTCTCAGAAAGCTTCTTTCCAGATTTCATCTGAGGATATTTCCTTTTTCACCATAGCCCTCTATGGGATTCCAAATATCATTTTGCCAATTGGACAAGAACTGTCTTAGCGAAAGGCTTCTTGAGGGGAAAGCTGTAACTCTGTGAGATGATTTCACAGAACCCAAAGGAGTTTCTCAGAAAGCTTCTTTCTCTTTGTTATCGGAGGATATGTCCTTTCGCCCTATAGTCTTCAAAGGGATCCGAAATATCTGTGCTCAGATTCCACAGAAATAAGGCTAGCAAAGAGATCCAGGAAATACAGATGTAACTCTGTGAGATGAAGTAACAGAACAGAAAGCAGTTTCTCAGAAACCTTCTTTCCAGATTTCATCGGAGGATATTTCCTTTTTCACCATAAACCTCTACGGACTTCCAAATATGACTGTGCAAATTCCACAAGAACTGTCTTAGTGAAAGGCTTCTTGAATGGAAAGCTGTAACTCTGTGAGATGATTTCACAGAACACAAAGAAGTTTCTCAGAAAGCTTCTTTCTCTTTGTTATCGGAGGATATTTCCTTTGGCCCTATAGTCTTCATAGGGATCCGAAATATCTGTTCTCAGATTCCACAGAAATAAGGCTAGCAAAGAGATCCAGGAAATACAGATGTAGCTCTGTGAGATGAAATAACAGAACACTAAGCAGTCTCTCAGAAAGCTTCTTTCCAGATTTCATCTGAGGATATTTAATTTTTCACCATAGCCTTCTATGGGCTTCCAAATATCACTTTCACAATTCCACAAGAACTGTCTTAGCGAAAGGCTTCTTGAGGGAAAAGCTGTAACTCTGTGAGATGATTTCAGAAAACGCAAAGAAGTTTCCCAGACATCTTCTTTCTCTTTGCTATCGCAGAATATTTCCTTTGGCCCTGTAGTCTTCCAAGGGATTCGAAATATGTGTTCTCAGATTCCACAGAAATAAGGCTAGCAAAGAGATACACGAAATACAGATGAACTCTGTTAGATGAATTAACAGAACACTAAGCAGTTTCTCAGAAAGCTTCTTTCTAGATTTCTTCTTAGGATATTTCCTTTTTCACCATAGCCCTCTATGGGCTTCCAAATATCACTTTGCCAATTCGACAAGAACTGTCTTAGCGAAAGGCTTCTTGAGGAGAAAGCTGTACCTCTGTGAGATGATTTCACAGAACACAAAGAAGTTTCTCAGAAAGCTTCTTTCTCTTTGTTATCGGAGGATATTTCCTTTGGCCCTTTAGTCTTCAAAGTGATCTGCAATATCGGTTCTCAGATTCCACAGAAATAATGCTAGCAAAGAGATCCACGAAATACAGATGTAATTCTGTGAGATGAATTAAGAGAACACTAAGGAGTTTCTCAGAAATCTTCTTTCCAGATTTCATCTGAGGATATTTCCTTTTTCATTTTATGCCTCTATGGGCTTCCAGATATCACTTTGCGAATTCCATAAGAAATCTCTTAGCGAAAGTCTTCTTGAGGTGAAAGCTGTAACTCTGTGAGATGATTTCACAGAACCCGAAGAAGTTT
>NW_020259887.1:0-4609 GCF_003255815.1 Theropithecus gelada
ATTGAGGATCAAATGAATGAAATGAAGCGAGAAGAGAAACCAAAAGAAAAAAGAAGAAAAAGAAATGAACAAAGCCTGCAAGAAGTATGGGATTATGTAAAAAGACCAAATCTACGTCTGATTGGGGTGCCTGAAAGTGAGGGGGAAAATGGAACCAAGTTGGAAAACACTCTTCAGGATATCATCCAGGAGAACTTCCCCAACCTAGTAGGGCAGGCCAACATTCAAATCCAGGAAATACAGAGAACGCCACAAAGATACTCCTCGAGAAGAGCAACTCCAAGACACATAATTGCCAGATTCACCAAAGTTGAAATGAAGGAAAAAATCTTAAGGGCAGCCAGAGAGAAAGGTCGGGTTACCCACAAAGGGAAGCCCATCAGACTCACAGCAGATCTCTCAGCAGAAACTCTACAAGCCAGAACAGAGTGGGGGCCAATATTCAACATTCTTAAAGAAAAGAATTTTCAACCCAGAATTTCATATCCAGCCAAACTAAGTTTCATAAGTGAAGGAGAAATAAAATCCTTTACAGATAAGCAAATGCTTAGAGATTTTGTCACCACTAGGCCTGCCTTACAAGAGACCCCGAAGGAAGCACTAAACATGGAAAGGAACAACCGGTACCAGCCATTGCAAAAACATGCCAAAATGTAAAGACCATCGAGGCTAGGAAGAAACTGCATCAACTAACGAGCAAAATAACCAGTTAATATCATAATGGCAGGATCAAGTTCACACATAACAATCTTAACCTTAAATGTAAATGGACTAAATGCTCCAATGAAAAGACACAGACTGGCAAACTGGATAAAGAGTCAAGACCCATCAGTCTGCTGTATTCAGGAGACCCATCACACACGCAGAGACATACATAGGCTCAACATAAAGGGATGGAGGAAGATTTACCAAGCAAATGGAGAACAAAAAAAAGCAGGGGTTGCAATCCTAGTCTCTGATAAAACAGACTTTAAACCATCAAAGATCAAAAGAGACAAAGAAGGCCATTACATAATGGTAAAGGGATCAATTCAACAGGAAGAGCTAACTATCCTAAATATATATGCACCCAATACAGGAGCACCCAGATTCATGAAGCAAGTCCTTAGAGACTTACAAAGAGACTTAGACTCCCATACAATAATAATGGGAGACTTCAACACTCCACTGTCAACATTAGACAGATCAACAAGACAGAAAGTTAACAAGGATATCCAGGAATTGAACTCATCTCTGCAGCAAGCAGACCTAATAGACATCTATAGAACTTTCCACCCCAAATCAACAGAATATACATTCTTCTCAGGACCACATCGTACTTACTCCAAAATTGACCATATAATTGGAAGTAAAGCACTCCTCAGCAAATGTACAAGAACAGAAATTATAACAAACTGTCTCTCAGACCACAGTGCAATCAAACTAGAACTCAGGACTAAGAAACTCAATCAAAACCGCTCAACTACATGGAAACTGAACAACCTGCTCCTGAATGACTACTGGGTACATAATGAAATGAAGGCAGAAATAAAGATGTTCTTTGAAACCAATGAGAACAAAGATACAACATACCAGAATCTCTGGGACACATTTAAAGCAGTGTGTAGAGGGAAATTTATAGCACTAAATGCCCACAAGAGAAAGCAGGAAAGATCAAAAATTGACACTCTAACATCGCAATTAAAAGAACTAGAGAAGCAAGAGCAAACACATTCGAAAGCTAGCAGAAGGCAAGAAATCACTAAGATCAGAGCAGAACTGAAGGAGATAGAGACACAAAAAAACCCTCCAAAAAATCAATGAATCCAGGAGTTGGTTTTTTGAAAAGATCAACAAAATTGACAGACCATTAGCAAGACTAATAAAGAAGAAAAGAGAGAAGAATCAAATGGACGCAATTAAAAATGATAAAGGGGATATCACCACCGACCCCACAGAAATACAAACTACCATCAGAGAATACTATAAACACCTCTACGCAAATAAACTGGAAAACCTAGAAGAAATGGATAATTTCCTGGACACTTACACTCTTCCAAGACTAAACCAGGAAGAAGTTGAATCCCTGAATAGACCAATAGTAGGCTCTGAAATTGAGGCAATAATTAATAGCCTACCAACCAAAAAAAGTCCAGGACCAGATGGATTCACAGCTGAATTCTACCAGAGGTATAAGGAGGAGTTGGTACCATTCCGTCTGAAACTATTCCAATCAATAGAAAAAGAGGGAATCCTCCCTAACTCATTTTATGAGGCCAACATCATCCTGATACCAAAGGCTGGCAGAGATACAACAAAAAAAGAGAATTTTAGACCAATATCCCTGATGAACATCGATGCAAAAATCCTCAATAAAATACTGGCAAACCGGATTCAGCAACACATCAAAAAGCTTATCCACCATGATCAAGTGGGCTTCATCCCTGGGATGCAAGGCTGGTTCAACATTCGCAAATCAATAAACATAATCCAGCATATAAACAGAACCAAAGACAAGAACCACATGATTATTTCAATAGATGCAGAAAAGGCTTTTGACAAAATTCAACAGCCCTTCATGCTAAAAACGCTCAATAAATTCGGTATTGATGGAACGTACCTCAAAATAATAAGAGCTATTTATGACAAACCCACAGCCAATATCATACTGAATGGGCAAAAACTGGAAAAATTCCCTTTGAAAACTGGCACAAGACAGGGATGCCCTCTCTCACCACTCCTATTCAACATAGTGTTGGAAGTTCTGGCTAGGGCAATTAGGCAAGAGAAAGAAATCAGGGGTATTCAGTTAGGAAAAGAAGAAGTCAAATTGTCCCTGTTTGCAGATGACATGATTGTATATTTAGAAAACCCCATTGTCTCAGCCCAAAATCTCCTTAAGCTGATAAGCAACTTCAGCAAAGTCTCAGGATACAAAATTAATGTGCAAAAATCACAAGCATTCTTATACACCAATAACAGACAAAGACAGAGCCAAATCATGAATGAACTTCCATTCACAATTGCTTCAAAGAGAATAAAATACCTAGGAATCCAACTTACAAGGGATGTAAAGGACCTCTTCAAGGAGAACTACAAACCACTGCTCAGTGAAATCAAAGAGGACACAAACAAATGGAAGAACATACCATGCTCATGGATAGGAAGAATCAATATCATGAAAATGGCCATACTGCCCAAGGTAATTGATAGATTCAATGCCATCCCCATCAAGCTACCAATGAGTTTCTTCACAGAATTGGAAAAAACTGCTTTAAAGTTCATATGGAACCAAAAAAGAGCCCGCATCTCCAAGACAATCCTAAGTCAAAAGAACAAAGCTGGAGGCATCACGCTACCTGACTTCAAACTATACTACAAGGCTACAGTAACCAAAACAGCATGGTACTGGTACCAAAACAGAGATATAGACCAATGGAACAGAACAGAGACCTCAGAAATAATACCACACATCTACAGCCATCTGATCTTTGACAAACCTGAGAAAAACAAGAAATGGGGAAAGGATTCCCTATTTAATAAATGGTGCTGGGAAAATTGGCTAGCCATAAGTAGAAAGCTGAAACTGGATCCTTTCCTTACTCCTTATACGAAAATTAATTCAAGATGGATTAGAGACTTAAATGTTAGACCTAGTACCATAAAAATCCTAGAGGAAAACCTAGGTAGTACCATTCAGGACATAGGCATGGGCAAAGGCTTCATGTCTAAATCACCAAAAGCAACGGCAGCAAAAGCTAAAATTGACAAATGGGATCTAATTAAACTAAAGAGCTTCTGCACAGCAAAAGAAACTACCATCAGAGTGAACAGGCAACCTACAGAATGGGAGAACATTTTTGCAATCTACTCATCTGACAAAGGGCTAATATCCAGAACCTACAAAGAACTCAAACAAATTTACAAGAAAAAAACAAACAAGCCCATCAAAAAGTGGGCAAAGGATATGAACAGACATTTCTCAAAAGAAGACATTCATACAGCCAACAGACATATGAAAAAATGCTCATCATCACTGGCCATCAGAGAAATGCAAATCAAAACCACAATGAGATACCATCTCACACCAGTTAGAATGGCGATCATTAAAAAGTCAGGAAACAACAGGTGCTGGAGAGGATGTGGAGAAATAGGAACACTTTTACACTGTTGGTGGGATTGTAAACTAGTTCAACCATTATGGAAAACAGTATGGCAATTCCTCAAGGATCTAGAACTAGATGTACCATATGACCCAGCCATCCCATTACTGGGGATATACCCAAAGGATTATAAATTACGCTGCTATAAAGACACATGCACACGTATGTTTATTGCAGCACTATTCACAATAGCAAAGACTTGGAATCAACCCAAATGTCCATCAGTGACAGATTGGATTAAGAAAATGTGGCACATATACACCATGGAATACTATGCAGCCATAAAAAAGGATGAGTTTGTGTCCTTTGTAGGGACATGGATGCAGCTGGAAACCATCATTCTTAGCAAACTATCACAAGAACAGAAAACCAAACACCGCATGTTCTCACTCATAGGTGGGAACTGAACAATGAGATCACTTGGACTCAGGAAGGGGAACATCACACACCGGGGCCTATCATGGGGA
>NW_020259888.1:0-4609 GCF_003255815.1 Theropithecus gelada
GATTAGAGGCACGCCACCATGCCCAGCTGATTTTTGTATTTTTAGTAGAGACAGGGTTTCACCATGTTGGCCAGGCTGGTCTCAAACTTCTGATGTTGTGATTCGTCCATCGCAGCCTCCCAAAGTGCTGTTATTACAGATGTGAGTCACCGTGCCTGGCCTAGTTTGATGTTTTTGATGAAATGTAGTGCATTTTATCCAGGACAGTTTACACTTCATTGAAGTGAAGGCTTTGCATTTCCCTATCTTCCCTGGATATGAGCTGGCTGGATTTGACTGTGACTTGACATGGCCAGGGGTCGCAGGTGCCCTGTTGTCAGCTCTGAGGAGCAGTGGCTGTTATCCAGGTGACACCACAGGTGCCTGGACTGAGTGTGAGAAATGATATCTCTGCTCTAGCCCTGCATGCCACAGTCACATGCACGTGGCCAATCCGGACTCACTTTCCAGTTTGCAGGAAAGGAGGCTCCTTCTCAGGGGTGGATGGTTTTGGGGCCTTCTCATTGTCTTCTGGGGGTGGAGGCCAGCATCAGACCCAGTTTCCTGCCAGGGCCACAGCCAGCGCCTGGGCTCATTCCGCTCTCTGTAATCCTGTTTGCTCCTCTATGAAATGAGAGCTGTGACACGTGGCCTGCAGGTGGTGAGAGTGTGGGACGCGCCTCACAGAGCATGTTTCCCACTCCAGGGGACATCAGAAAGGGATTCTCAGGTTCCCTCTCTACCTTCCTCTCCCACCCGCAGGATGCCTAGCTTCGTGGAGCCACCTGACATCATGAAGAAATTGCCCTGGGTAGAAAACTACTGGCTAGAGGATATATTGCTGGCCAAGCCCAAAGTGACCCAGTACTGCCTGATCTGCATGAAGGAAAGCTACACCAACTTTCACATCGACTCGGGGCACCTCCACCTGGTACCATGTGTTCAAGGTAAGCCATGCCCCTTGGGACACCTCAGCTGTGCGTGGCCATGACCCATCTGCAAGATTGTCTGCAGTCCCACGAGCTCTGATTGTGGCCAAGATGCCACTCCCCAGAGGGCCCTCGGACCATCCATCCCTGGGACAGGAGGCCATGGAGACATCCCTGGATGGAGGGGTGGGGGTGCATGTGGGATCAGATAAGCACACGAATGTCTCCTTTTTCTAATGGGATTCAGGCTCAATAACCATCGGATGAGGCCTCTGGGTGACTGTGCAGTTAGAGGAGAAAGGGGGGTGTTGTCAAGACATCCTGGAAGAGGGGTGAGCCATAGCCAGGGCCCCGCACAGGACCCAGCGGGCAGGATGAGGGCATCTGAGCAGACAGGGATGGCTAGGAGCCTCACCATCGAGGCCAAGAGAGGGAAGCCAGAAAAACCAGAAGAAAAATGAAAAATAGCAAAAGAAGCAAAGGAAACTCTAAGCTGCGGGCTCTCCTAGCTGCTCACTGAGCTTCTCCAGACCGGCTGGGGCTGTAGCTAGGGGCGAGTGTGTGTGCTGATCCCACCTCTGGGAGGCCTTGAGCAAGTCACTGGAGCACCCTCAGAACCTGCCTTGGCTCCGCTGCCATAGGACAGGGGTCTCTCTGCTCCCAGTGCAGAACCCCTCCCGGGGCCAGGCATAAGACCGCCTGGAACACAGTGGCATCATTTGACCCAGCCTGGGATCCAAGTGGCTCTCAAGAGTGGAGCTACCTGGAATTCTTTTGACAGCCAGCTGCAGCTTTATTTGCAACCTAGTCATCCACGCCATTTGTAGTTCCTCAAAACAATATAATGTGGGATTATGGGCTTTAGCCCTTGAGTATGCTGGGGGCCCAGATACCCAGAATCTTCCTAACATGCACACTTCTGAATTGCAAAGCCCCTGTGTCCTCAGTGGTGCAGGCAGGAGTCGTGGACCTGAACAGGGTACTTGTCACATTAGGACCTATCACTTGCACCCCCACCCCATGTACTGGCATGGGCGGCTCTGGCAACGGGCTCTCTTGGCAGGAGGAGAAAACCTTCTGTCTCATCAGGCCAACCTCAACCAACATCTGTATGAGTGCTGGCGGTCTGCCTCTAACCACAGGGAGATGTTCTTTGCCCTGCAGGTCGACAAATGCTACAAGTGCATCATCAAGCAGGGCCAGAGCCTCTTCATTCCCTCAGGTGAGTGCTGGCAGCTTTGGGGACTGAGTCCTAGGGCTTGCAGGCCCTCATCAAGGTTACTGGCGCCTCAGGCCATGTCCCCACCATGGGATCTCTTGGCATCCCTAGCATGCCTGCTCCCTTGTCCAGAGCTTAATGCCATCCCAGCCCGGTCCCTGCAGAGGGGCCAGCAGTGGGGCTTGTGCTGTCTGGTCAGCATGGGCACTCATCACCACTGAGGACACCTTGGAGCTGCACAGCCAGTCAGGCCCCTTCACAGCCTGACTGGGCTCACTGTGACTGAGCCCATGGCTGGAGACCCAGCTCAGAGAGCCTTGTGTGGGAACAGCAGCCATGACATCAGAGCCAATGAGGGAAGAGAGTGGTAGCTGCTCATTAAGTCAATATTAGGGGACATTTTGAGTCTGTGCTGAAGGGGAAAGCCCATCGTGAGCCACTTTGTGCCCCTAGATGACATTAGAACAAATCCCAGATACTCTGCTGTTTCATTAAATATTCCACTATTTTTGAAGGACTTCCTTTCCTTCTAAAATAACATAGCTACAATACTGTTCCCACATCTCGAAAAAAATGAACAATTAACAGCAATTCCCTAGTATCATCAAATAGCCAATTGGTGTTCAGATTTTCACGTTGTTTTATAGGGTTTTTTTTTTTTTTNTTCCCTGTTTGTGTGGTGCAGGGCTGGACTGACTAGTCTGTGCTGCCTCAGATGCAGTCTCTCCCCTGACTCCCTTCCATGGAGCCCGGGGTGGGGCTAGGGCCAGAGAGCTTCTCCCAGGGAGGCCCCAGGCTGCTGGTAAAGCTGCAGAGGTGGACAGGGCACCAAGGCACAGGCGGGCAGGAGCTGGAGCCTGGGCTGGGCCTGGAAAGGCCTGTGCTGGTCTCTGCTTCTCCCTGATCTGGAGCCATGAGAAGCCCCTTCATGGGAGCCTGGTGAGATGCCAGCCACTCCTGTCTCTCTCCCAGGCTGGATCTATGTCACAGTCACCCCTGAGGACTGCCTGGCCCTCACAGGACATTTTCTCCACAGCCTGAACGTGGAGATGCAGAGGAGGTAGTGCCTCGTGTGCTGTCTGCCCTCAGGCTCCGTGGGGTAGGGTCCTCCCTCTAGCTGGGTCGGTGCCGGACACCTCGGGCTGAGCACTGGCTCACCCTGCCTGTGGGTGACCTGGACATGACCGTCAGCCTTGATGGGCCTCTTCGTGATGTGGAGAGGAGGAGGAGGTGGGCTCTGGGGTCATACAGG
Source organism: Theropithecus gelada (assembly GCF_003255815.1). Classification (NCBI taxonomy): domain Eukaryota; kingdom Metazoa; phylum Chordata; class Mammalia; order Primates; family Cercopithecidae; genus Theropithecus; species Theropithecus gelada. The sequence continues at coordinate 3,380 of NW_020259888.1, forward strand.
CCGGCTCTTCGAGTCATCTGGCTGCTGGACGGTCATAGTTGCCCTTGGTGGGGTTGGGGTTGCTTAAAAGGCTGCTCCTTTCTCTTCTCAGGCACTGACAGAACTCTCATGGGCCCCAAGGCCTGCAGCCACCCAGGGGCAATTGTCGCCTCGTCCACCTCAGCTATGCAGGGCCCTGTGGGGAAGCCTGAGCTGGCGTGCCTGGGACCTGGATCCACCCCCAGCATCACCTGCTTGATGGTCAGTGCACTGAAAGCGGCTATTTGGTGGCTTCCAGAGTATATGAAGTGTAAAGGATGTTGAAACTGCGCAGCCTGACTCAGTTTTCCAACTTCAAAACTGCCTGCTGGTATATGGAAAAGCACCTGCTGGAGGCGTTCAAAGGTACTGGTCATTCCAGGGTGGGCGTCCAAGCCTGGGGCTCTTGACTGTGGGGGCGGCCAGACCTAGCTCAGGGCTGACTGTCTGGGTGTGAGTGCCGCCTTCCTGTGGCCAGAGTAGGTCCCCTTGGCACTCAACCTCCTGGGCCTCAGTTTCCCCATCTATATAATGCAGGACCAGATTGAGCAGGCTGGGCCTCTCCTGATTGGACTGTCCCTTGTTTTAGAAAACAATGGGTTGTGGGTTGAGAGTGGCGGGTGTGCATGGCCTTGGTGCGGGTATCGATCACAGCTGCTCCACCCTCCATTCTTGCCTCGATTGGGAAGGCGGGGCCTGGCTCTGTCACCAGCTGAGGAGAGGGTGTGAGTGGGCTCTGGGTCCACTTAGGATTCCTCAGGGCTGTGGCAGCTGGACTGTGAGGCAGGCTTGTGGCTCGCTCCTGGTCCTCTGTGGAGGCACTGTGGCATCCCTGGGCCGCCCCTTCTATTGCGGGTCCTGCCTGGCCACACCCTCAGAGATGAGAGCAGATGGCTCCTGGCAGCCATTACCCTGTTCAGGTCTCCAGACTCTGCCCAGCAGCGTGAGGGAGCCTGCAGGAGGATTTGCATTTATGTGTGATTTCCTGTCTCAGTGTTCCCTTCACCGGAAGTTATTCTTAGTTACTCTTTTTTGGTTCTGATAGCAGCCAAGAGCTCTTTTATCCAGAATCCTTTGCATTCTGGCCCTAGGTTTTTTGTTTTTGTTTTTGTTTTTTTTTTTAATTTATTTATTATTATTATACTTTAAGTTGTAGGGTACATGTGCATAACGTGCAGGTTTGTTACATATGTATACTTGTGCCATGTTGGT
>NW_020259889.1:0-4610 GCF_003255815.1 Theropithecus gelada
AAAGAGATCCACGATATACAGATGTAACTCTGTGAGATGAATTAACAGAACACTCAGCAGTTTCTCAGAAAACTTTTTCCAGATTTCATCTGAGGATATTTCCTTTTCCATCATAGTCCTCTATGGGCTTCGAAATATCACTTTGCCAATTCCACAAGAACTGTCTCAGCGAAAGTCTTCTTGAGTTGAAAGCTGTAACTCTGTGAGATGATTTCACAGAACACAAAGAAGTTTCTCAGAAAGCTTCTTTCTCTTTGTTATCGGAGGATATTACCTTTGGCCTTATAGTCTTCAAAGGGATCCGAAATATCTGTTCTGAGATTCCACAGAAATAAGGCTAGCAAAGAGATCCACGAAATACAGATGTTACTCTGTGAGATGAATTAAGAGAACACTCAGCAGTTTCTCAGACATCTTCTTTCCAGATTTCATCTGAGGATATTTCCTTTTTGACCATAGCCCTCTATGGGCTTCCAAATATCACTTTGTCAATTGCACAACAACTGTCTTAGCCAAAGGCTTCTTGAGGGGAAAGCTGTAACTCTGTGAGATGATTTCACAGAACACAAAGAAGTTTCTCAGAAAGCTTCTTTCTCTTTCTTATCGAAGGATATTTCCTTTGGCCCTATACTCCTCAACGGGATCCGAAATATCTGTTCTCAGAATCCACAGAAATAAGGCTAGCAAAGAGATCCACGAAATACAGATGTAATTCTGTGAGATGAATTTACAGAACAGTCAGCAGTTTCTCAAAAAGCCTCTTTCCAGATTTCATCTGAGGATATTTCCTTCTTCACCATAGCCCTCTATGGGCTTCCAAATATCAGTTTGTCAATTCTACAAGAACTTAGAGAAAGGCTTACTGAGGGAAAAGCTGTAACTCTGTGAGATGATTTCACAGAACACAAAGAAGTTTCTCAGAAAGCTTCTTTCTCTTTCTTATCGAAGGATATTTCCTTTGGCCCTATACTCCTCAATGGGATCCGAAATATCTGTTCTCAGATTCCACAGAAATAAGGCTAGCAAAGAGATCCACGAAATACAGATGTAATTCTGTGAGATGAATTTACAGAACAGTCAGCAGTTTCTCAAAAAGCCTCTTTCCAGATTTCATCTGAGGATATTTCCTTCTTCACCATAGCCCTCTATGGGCTTCCAAATATCGGTTTGTCAATTCTACAAGAACTTAGAGAAAGGCTTACTGAGGGAAAAGCTGTAACTCTGTGAGATGTTTTCACAGAACACAAAGAAGTTTCTCAGAAAGCTTCTTCCTCTTTGTGATCGGAGGAAATTTCCTTTGGCCCTATAGTCTTCAATGGGATCCGAAATATCTGTTCTCAGATTCCACAGAAATAAGGCTAGCAAAGAGATCCACGAAATACCGATGTAACTCTGTGAGATGAATTAACAGAACACCCAGCAGTTTCTCAGAAACCTTCTTTGCAGATTTCATCTGAGGATATTTCCTTTTTCACCATAGCCCTCTATGGGCTTCCAAATACCACTTTGCCAATTCCACAAGAACTGTCTTAGCGAAAGGCTTCTTGAGGGGAAAGCTGTAACTCTGTGAGATGATTTCACAGAACAAAAAGAAGTTCCTCAGGAAGCTTCTTTCTCTTTGTTATCGGAGGATATTTTCTTTGGCCCTATTGTCTTCAAAGGGATCCGAAATATCTGTTCTCAGATTCCACAGAAATAAGGCTAGCAAAGAGATCCACGAAATACAGATGTAACTCTGTGACTGAAAGTCACACATCACAGAGCAGTTTCTCAGAAAGCTTCTTTCCAGATTTCATCTGAGGATATTTCCTTTTTCACCATAGACCTCTATGGGCTTCCAAATATCACCTTGCCAATTCCACAATAACTGTCTTAGTGAAAGGCTTCTTGAGGGGAAAGCTCTAACTCTGTGAGATGATTTCACAGAACACAAAGAAGTTCCTCAGAAATCTTCTTTCTCTTTGTTATCAAAGAATAATTCCTTTGGCCCTTTAGTCTTCAAAGGGATCCGAAATATCTGTTCTCAGATTCCACAGAAATAAGGCTAGCACAGAGATCCACGAAATACAGATGTACCTCTGTGAGTGGAAGTCACACATCACAGAGCATTTTCTCAGAAAGCTTCTTTCCAGATCTCATCTGAGGATATTTCCTTTTTCAACATAGCCCTCTGTGGGCTTCCAAATATCACTTTGCCAATACCACAAGAACTGTCTTAGAGAAAGGCTTCTTCAGAGGAAAGGTGTAACTCTGTGAGATGATTTCACAGAACACAAAGAAGTTTCTCAGAAAGCTTCTTTCTCTTTGTTATCGGAGGATATTTCCTTTGGCCCTATAGTCTTCAGAGGGATCCGAAATATCTGTTCTCAGATTCCACAGAAAGAAGGCTAGCAAAGAGATCCAGGAAATACAGATATAACTCTGTGAGTGGATGTCACACATCACAGAGTAGTTTCTCGGAAAGTTTCTATCCAGATTTCATCTGAGGATATTTCCTTTTATACCGTAGCCCTCTATGGGCTTCCAAATATCACTTTGCCAATTCCACAAGAACTGTCTTAGCGAAAAGCTTCCTGAGGGGAAAGCTGTAACTCTGTGAGATGATTTCACAGAACACAAAGAAGTTTCTCAGAAAGCTTCTTTCTCTTTGTTATCGGAGGATATTTCCTTTGGCCCTATAGTCTTCAAAGGGATCTGAAATATCTGTTCTCAGATACCACAGAAATAAGGCTAGCAAAGAAATCCACGAAATACAGATGTAAATCTGTGAGATGAATTAACAGAACACTAACCAGTTTCTCAGAAAGCTTCTTTCTCTTTCTTATTTTAGGATATTTCCTTTGGCCCTATAATCTTCGAAGGGATTCGAAATATCTATTCTCAGATTCCACAGAAATAAGGCTAGCAAAGAGATCCACGAAATACTGATGTAANGGATATTTCCTTTGGCCCTATAGTCTTCAAAGGGATCTGAAATATCTATTCTCAGATACCACAGAAATAAGGCTAGCAAAGAAATCCACGAAATACAGATGTAAATCTGTGAGATGAATTAACAGAACACTAACCAGTTTCTCAGAAAGCTTCTTTCTCTTTCTTATTTTAGGATATTTCCTTTGGCCCTATAATCTTCGAAGGGATTCGAAATATCTATTCTCAGATTCCACAGAAATAAGGCTAGCAAAGGGATCCACGAAATACTGATGTAACTCTGTGAGGGTAAGTCACACATCACAGAGCAGATTCGCAGAAAGCTTCTTTCCAGATTTCCTCTGAGGATATTTCCTTTTTCACAATAGCCCTCTGTGGGCTTCCAAATATCACTTTGCCAATTCCACAAGAACTGTCTTAGCGAAAGGCTTCTTGAGGGGAAAGCTGTAANGGATCCGAAATATCTGTTCTCAGATTCCACAGAAATAAGGCTAGCAAAGAGATCCACGAAATACAGATGTAACTCTGTGAGTGGAAGTCACACATCACAGAGCCGTTTCTCAGAAAGCTTCTTTCCAGATTTCCTCTGAGGATATTTCCTTTTTCACAATAGCCCTCTGTGGGCTTCCAAATATCACTTTGCCAATTCCACAAGAACTGTCTTAGCGAAAAGCTTCCTGAGGGGAAAGCTGTAAGTCTGTGAGATGATTTCACCGAACACAAAGAAGTTTCTCAGACAGCTTCTTTCTCTTTGTTATCGGAGGATATTTCCTTTGGCCCTATAGTCTTCAAAGGGATCCCAAATATCTGTTCTCAGATCCCACAGAAATAAGGGTAGCAAAGAGACCCACGAAAAACAGATGTAACTCTGTGAGATGAATTAACAGAACACTCAGCAGCATTTCAGAAAGCTTCTTTCCAGATTTCATCTGAGTATATTTCGTTTTTCACCATAGCCCTCTACGGGCTTCCAAATATTACTTTGCCAATTCCACAAGAACTGTCTTAGCGAAAGGCTTCTTGAACGGAAAGCTGTAACTCTGTGACATGATTTCAGAGAACACAAAGAAATTTCTCAGAAAGCTTCTTTCTCTTTGTTATCGGAGAATATTTCCTTTGGCCCTATAGTCTTCATAGGGATCCGTAATATCTGTTCTCAGATTCCAAGGAAATAAGGCTAGCAAAGACATCCACGAAATATACATGTAATTCTGTGAGTGGAAGTCACTCATCACAGAGTAGTTTCTCAGAGAGCTTCTCTCCAGATTTCATCTGAGGATTTTTCCTTTTTCAGCATAGCCCTCTACGGGCTTCCAAATATCACTTTGTCAATTCCCCAAGAACTGTCTTAGAGAAAGGCTTCTTGAGGGGAAAGCTAAAACTCGGTGAGATGATTTCACAGAACACAGAGAAGTTTCTCAGAAAGCATCTTTCTCTTTGTTATCGGAGGATATTTTTTTGGGACCTATACTCTTCAAAGGGATCCGAAATATCTGTTCTCAGATTACACAGAAATAAGGCTAGCAAAGAGATTCAAAAATACAGATGTAACTCTGTGGGATGAATTAACAGAACACTAAGCAGTTTCTCAGAAAGCTTCCTTCCAGATTTCATCTGAGGATATTTCCTTTTTCATCATAGCCCTCTATGGGCTTCCAAATATCAGTTTGCCAATTCCA
>NW_020259890.1:0-4608 GCF_003255815.1 Theropithecus gelada
ACTTTTCCAACTTTGGTATAAAGAACAGAGCCATACTTTTGAATTGGGGGTGATGGCTGTTTGGCCAGGAAATAGAGCAAAAAATTGTTCAAGCAGAGATTTTTTTTTTTTTTTTTTTTTTTTGAGATGGAGTTTCATTCTTCTCGCCCAGGCTGGAGCACAGTGGCGCAATCTCGGCTCACTGCAACCTCCACCTCCCGGGTTCAAACGATTCTCTTGTCTCAACCTCCCGAGTAGCTGGGATTACAGGTGTCCGCCAGCACATCCAGCTATTTTTTTGTTTTTTAGTAGAAATGGGGTTTCATCATGTTGACCAGGCTGGTCTTGAGCTCCTGACCTCAGGTGATCCACCCTCCTCGGCCTCCCAAAGTGCAGGGATTACAGGTGTGAGCCACTGTGCCCGGCCTCAAGCAGGGACTTTCACCAGCTCAGTGCCCAGAACAGTGTAGAAGCGGAAGAATATTTGTTTTTTGTTTGTTTGTTTGTTGTTTGTTTTTTTGAGACAGGGTATTGCTCTGTCACCCAGGCGGGAGTGCATTGGTGCAGTCATGGCTCACCGCAGCCTCAACTTCTTGGGCTCAAGCGATCCCCCCACTTGAGCCTTTCGAGTAACTGGGACCACAGGCCTGCACCACTATGCTTGGCTGATTTACTTATTTATTTATTTATTTTTTATGTATAGAGATGGGGTTTCACCATGTTTTCCAGGTTGGTCTCACACTCCTGGCCTCAAGTGATCCACCTGCCCCAGCCTCCCAAAGTGCTGAGATTACAGGCATTGGCCACCACTCCCAGCCAAGAATCTTTGTTGAGAGATTGAGTAAATATAGGATTCAGGGTTGACATTGACATCTTCTGCAGGTTACAAAAGAAGGATCTGAGGCTCAGAGAGATCACCTGCCCTTGGTCACACAGCAGAGAGAATTGATAAAGGAACCAAAGATGTCTAGACTTCCAGACAGGGATCGTTTCATCACCGTAACTCCTCTGGCCAGAATTTTTCCTGTACTGTTATGCCCAGACCGTTTATTCCCCGAAGAAGACCACCAGAGTCCAGAGTCAAAGCTAAGCAGCAAGGATCTTTATTACAGGTTCGAACCTGGAACTCTCCCTCACTCGCGAAACGAGACGGGCAGGAGAGCCCCCCCCACTGAGCTCCGAGCAGTGTTATATAGTCTAAGAAAAGTGGGCATAGAGTTATTATACAAATCAGATATATGATTGGCTAGTGTTTGAACAAGGCGATTTGGCTAACTATGATTGGTTCCCGCCATTTCTGGTATTTCGGTTCAACCTTTGAGGCGGGAGAGCAGGTTTATGGCAGCAAGAGTTTATCTTACTTAAACACGTCTTGTGACCTTGCCTCAGAACTTATAAAATCTCTGGTATGTGCAAAACAAAATCTCTGGTACGTGCAGAAAAACAGGTGCTCACAGAACTTATGAAATCTCTGGTATGTGCAAAGATTAGAGAGCAGAACAAAGGTGTAGCGGGGGGGGCGGGTACACATCTATCTTTGTGTCCTTTCATTACGTTTAATTAAATGCAGTATACTTTGGGGAGAAATGAAAGCTAATCGCTAACTGAAGACATTTATTTGCCCAATGAGTTCATGACTCTGCTGCTTCAGGATACTAAGAGATAGCATGGTTAATGCACTTTTGATTTTCATATTAAACTACGAGTCATTTCTGTTTATTTTAGAATTCTTTCCTCATCTGTTGTATGTGGTGGTCACCAGGAATGGGAGCCCCATCACCCACTCAGGAAGTGATGGACTGACTCCCTGTCAATGGATAAAGAAACACTGTTTTCATAAGCGTGGTCATGTGGATCAAAGAGTGGGTCCTCCACACATGTTCCCAATTAACTGTGGCCATCCCATTCTGCGTCCCTTCCACACTCCAGTGTACTTTCTAATCCTTCCACAGCCCATAAACAAAAGGGAAGCCCAGCCCAGCCAAAACAAAAGCAGAAAACAGCCAAAGGAAGATGAAAGCATCCTAGAGATTAGTGAGAGACTCCAGATATCCCAGTATCCCAAGGTGACACCAATTCACAATGGCTGGCTGGCCCTGGCTTCTTACCCCAGGGGGCAGTCTCATCTGCACCCAGTACCGCTTCCCACGAGGACCCCAGAGCTCAGTCTCTAGCACCAGACTCTGTGCTTTGATACACACTGCTGGCCATCTTTGCAATACCTTCACCTGAATGTTTTATAGTCATCTTCAATTCAGCATGTATTATTAGTCCAACTGTGTAATTAACATCTATGCATTTCACTGTATGTAAATCTTACTTTAACAAAAACTAAAAATTTTAAAAAGAAGCAAGGTTAAAGTGACTTTCATCTTTCCCTCTATCAAAACTCCTCCTCCTAAGGTGTTGAGCTCACCTCAGAGTATCCCTCAGCTCCCTAAGCCTCTGCACCCAATCAGTCAGCAAGACCTATTGAGTCCACCCATTCCATTTCTCTCGAAACTTTCCTTTTCTCTACATTCTCTCATCAATTCCCATCATCACATTTTACTCAAATGATACTGACCACCTACTATAGACCAGGCACTGTGCGAGGCCGTAAGTCTACATTACGAACAACACATAGATAGTGTCACACTGGAGTTTGCATTTTAGAATCCCAGGTGGAAACTACACCACAGGGGCACTGGGAATACAGAAGTGATTCCCTCTACATAGGGGTAGGGGGCTTGGTGGGCTGCACAGATGGCAGAGGTCAGGGATGGGTCTGGAAAGTTCCTGGAGAGGCTGATCTCTGTTGAAACATGAATAGCGTTTTTCTAGTGGACAAAACTAGAACTGCATTCCAGCCAATGAGAAGAGCTCAGACAGGAGCAGCTGGAGGGAGCATGAAAGTCATTCTGGTTTGAGGCTGGGGGTGAAGGTTGTTAGTTTGTTTGTTTGAGGATTTGTTCTAAAGGAGCTAGAAGTGGAGAAACAGGTGGGAACCAGATCATGGGAGGTTTTGTCAATCACATTCAGGAGTTTGAATCTTAACCCGTCAGCAGAGGGAATGTCAGTAGGGTTTCAAACAAGGAACTAGTCAACCTCACACTTTAGGAAGATCGCTTTAGAGATCATGATCTCTCATGGGAACAGCTACAATTATTTTTCTTAACTCTCATCTCCCCTCCCTCCATACACCATTTCCTAAGTGAAAAACAAGATGATGTGTCTTCCCTAATTAAAAAACAAAACAATATAAAAACCCCAACATAGCTCCCCATAGCAGATATTCCAAACTCCAATTCCAACTCCAAGGGAAATTGTTCCTGGACCTGGAGATGTTCATAGTTGTTATGGGAGAATGGGAGAGAGGGGAAATCATTTCCTTGCAAAAAACACTCTGATTAACCTTTATACAAGATTAAACAGGTTTCCTTTCCATTGCAGGACTTCTCAGGCCTTCAATTTTCTTTCTTTCTTTTTCTTTCTTTCTTTCTTTCTTCCTTTCTTCCTTTCTTCCTTTCTTCCTTTTCTTTTCTTTCCACTTTTTTGAGATGAAGTCTTGCTCTGTAGCCCAGGTTTAAATGCAGTAGCATGATCTTGGCTCACTGTAACCTCCGCCTCCTTGGTCCCGGTTCAAGCAATTCTCCTGTATCAACCTCCTGAGTAGCTGGAACTACAGGCATGTGCCACCGTGCCCAGTTAATTTTTTTTGTATTCTTAGGAGAGATGGGGTTCCACCATGTTGGCCAGGCTGGTCTTGAACTCCTGACCTCATGATCTGCCCACCTCTGCCTCGCAAAGTGCTGGGATTACAGGCGTGAGCCACAGCACCCAACCGAGGCTTCAATTTTCTACAATCAATTATGACTATTTGGAAAGGGGATTCAGGATTCAAATTCCTTAACTTAGTAAACAAGTGAGCTCTTTGTTCTTGGAGCATTGATTAGTATCTTCATGGACTAGTCTTCTGTGAAATGCTGAACTCCAAACTCAGCTAAAAGTGCAAAGTCCAAATTCAGCTAAGTGAATAGGGTCATGATTAATCTAGTCTCAACTTTTATCCCTTCCTCCCACACACACACCCTTCTTAGTGCCCTTACCTTCCTTTTACACTTGAGGAATTCTTGGTCATCCTTTAAGCCATAGCCAAACAGCAACTCCACTGTGAAAAAATGGCCCCGGGGCGTAGCCTCATCTGCACCCAATACCACTTGGGTGAAGGTTGCAGAGATACAGGTTTATCTGAATCAAGGTTAATGTCCATGAAACCCCTCTATATGCTATTTGGAAATCATTTGGATGAATAGTTCTATAATCTTAATCTTTCTTTACAAAGAAAATTAAAGGTTCTCTATGATGCCTAAGAGACTCCAGCCTCTAGAGACTGTGCACTGTCCTGTGTTTAAAGGGACATCAGTCGTTCTCAGCCTCTCTGCTCTAGATTACGTGGATAATAGAAGCATCATGTCAAGCCACTGGATACCATGATGGACTGGGGACAAAGGGAGTGCTGGAAAGATTTTTGAAGTGTATGTTTGAGAATGAGTGGGGGTAGCCTGGATCTCAGACAAAGGGTGTTAGAATGAAGGAAATTGGTCCTAGAATGGAGAGACTGGAAATCATAAAGAATATACAGAACGA
>NW_020259891.1:0-4605 GCF_003255815.1 Theropithecus gelada
TTCCCTACCTGAGCTCTTCCTCCTCCACATCACAGCAGCGACCACAGCTCCAGTGACCACAACTGCTAGGACAGCCAGGCCGGCAACAATGCCCACGATGGTGATGGTGGACTGGGAAGATGGCTCTGGGAAAGGAGGGGAAGGTGAGGGGCCCTGACCCTGCTGAAGGGCTCCAGAAGGGCTCCTGTTTCCCCTGAGAAGAGACATGACCCCTCATCCCCCTTCTTACCCCATCTCAGGGTGAGGGGCTCCGGCAGCCCCTCATGCTGCACATGGCACGTGTATCTCTGCTCTTCTCCAGAAGGCACCACCACAGCTGCCCACTTCTGGAAGGTTCCATCTCCTACTGGCCTGGTCTCCACAAGCTCGGTGTCCTGAGTTTGCTCCTCCCCATCCCGCTGCCAGGTCAATGTGATCTCCGCAGGGTAGAAGCCCAGGGCCCAGCACCTCAGGGTGGCCTCATGGTCAGAGACGGGGTGGTGGGTCACGTGTGTCTTTGGGGGATCTGATGGGAAGAATCAGAAAATTCAGGCGCTTTGCATTTCTCATGGGACACTCCAGCAGCACCCATGTGACCACCCTGAGAATGAACAGGACACCTGGGGTGGGGAAGGGAGCACGGAATCCAGACACCAGCCCGGACACAGGCATCTGGGATAATCTCCTATTCCTTGGAGAGTTCTAGTCTCTGAGGGAGGAACAGGGACTTCTGGTCCTAACCTGAGTGGAGGCCGAGGGACTCAGAAAAGCTGGAATCAGACCTTCAAACACATTGAGTGTGAGGCAGAGAACAAGGCCTGAGAGAAAAATTCACGGTGCCCAAAGTTGCTGCAGGAGTCAAAGGGGACCCCTGATCAGTATTCTAGGGACTGTCTTCCCCTCCATGTCCTCAGAGACGTCATCCCTTAATTGTCCTAGAGAGCAGAGGGGGCCCTCAGAGGAAATCAGGAAAACTCATGCCATTCTCCATTCAAGGGAGGGCGACATTATAGCGCTGATCCCATTTTCCTCTCCTCCTCATGGGAGGCCATCCCGGGCTATCTAGAGGTGATGGGGAAGGCGCCCCATTGCCCCTGGTACCCGCGCGCTGCAGCCTCTCCTTCCCCTTCTCCAGGTGTCTGCGGAGCCACTCCACGCACGTCCCCTCCAGGTGCGCTCTCATCTGCTCTGCCTCGCGGGCCGCCTCCCACTTGCGCTGAGTTATCTGAGCCGCCGTTTCTGCCGCGGTCCAGGAGCGCAGGTCACCGTTCAGGGCGATGTAATCCTTGCCGTCGTAGGCGAACTGGTGATACCCGCGGAGGAGTCGCCCGTCGGGCCCCAGGTCGCAGCCGTATATCCACTGGAGGGTGTGAGACCCTGGCCCCGCCCCCGCGGTCAGACCGTTCCCCGAGCCCCGCCCCGCCCCGACCACACCCCGGGCATTTTGGCCGCAACTGAAAATGAAGCCAGGTAAAGGCGCCTGGGGCTCTCCCCGGTCGAGGATCTCGGCGGGTCCCGCGGCCTCGGGGCGGATCTCGGACCCGGAGACTCGGGGAGACCCGGGCCGTCCGTGGGGGATGGGGAGGGGTCGTGACCTGCGCCCCGGGCCGGGCCACTCACCCCCCTCGCTCTGGTTGTAGTAGCCGCGCAGGTTCCCCAGGCCCACTCGGAAAGACTGTGTGATGTCCTTGGCGAGCCCTGTCTGCTCTTCCCAATACTCCGGCCCCTCCTGCTCCGACCACGGCGCCCGCGGCTCCATCGTTGGACTCGCGGCGTCGCTGTCGAACCGCACGAACTGCGTGTCGTCCACGTAGCCCACGGAGATGAAGCGGGGCTCCCCGCGGCCGGGCCGGGACGTGCAGGCGCTGAAATACCGCAAGGAGTGCGAGCCTGGGGGCGAGGAGAGGCTGAGACCCGCCCGACCCTCCTCCCCGCGCGGCTCCCCGGGCCCTGCGCCCCCGCCTGCGGTCCCCTCGCTCCTCCCCGCAGAGGCCGTTTCCCTCCCGACCCCGCACTCACCGGCCCAGGTCTCGGTCAGGGCCAGGGCCGCCGAGAGCAGCAGGAGGAGGGTTCGGGGCGCCATGACCGCATCTCGGCGTCTGAGGAGACTCTGAGTCCGGGCGGGTGCGTGAGGACTTTAGAACTGAGACCGCGGCGACGCTGATTGGCTTCTCTAGACATCCGACACCCAATGAGAGTGGGAACTGGGGACGCATCACGAGTATCCTGGAAGAAGGACCCGACACAGGTTGAGAGAAGTGAAACTAGGGGAGTGGGGAATCCCCAACCCAGTGCCTCCCCAATGCAGATAAGGCCCGAGGCCCTGAGAGCCACGCCCAGGACCTGGGACTTCATCCTGATCCCTCTCCGACACCAAGCCTCTTTGACACCCTGTCTGCCTGAGTCCTGGACAAGTATCTGTCTGTGGAAACCAGGGAGAGACCCCCAGGCTGCACCCAGCCTCTTCCCCTTCCCTACTCGTCCTGGAATCCCCGATCCTGAACTGGGCTCCCTGCCTCCCACTCCTACCTCTCCCCTTGGACCTTTGTACAGGGAAACTCACCACGGGGAACTTGATGCCAGAGAGTCAGCTTGCCCCGGGAATGGAGGTGTAGAGACAGGGGTTTTCTCTCTAAACCTGGTGAAGTTTTGTCTGAAGGCATCACACAGAGATTCTCATAGAGACCAGTTTCCTTTTTGTTTATTAATACAGTAGGTAGCACAATATTGGTAATCCCTGAATGATTAGAATTCCAATTTGTAAAAGTCCTGTGTCAAAACAGCATTACAATCAAACCCTCAAAGCTCCTAAGTTTTACTTTTCCAGACTATGGATCCGTGACTCTGAGTTGTTGAATTTAAAATTATCTTCATTCCCTAGCCCGAGTTTCCCTGCGTGAGTCCAGAACATCTCTTGAATACAAAGAAGCAGAGTTTGTTACTGTCTATTGCAACCGGGAGCCTGTAGTCATCACCTCAAAGTTGCGAGTGCTCCATGCAGTCCCAATGCTCTTCACGGACGCTCAAGCACTGCCTGTTTTCCAGAACTATGCACATCTAAGCAGTGTGCATATTTTATCTGGACACTAAATGAGTTTAGCAACTACTAAACTACTAATACTAAATGAGTTTAGCACATTGGTAGGCTACAAGATCAAAACACAAAAACTGAGTGTGCTTCTATAGAGCATCAATGCATTAATACAAATGTTACTTAAAAATCCAACTTACAACAGCATTAAAAAGAATGAAGTCAGAACAAAATTGAGGGCCCAGCAATACTCTTCACTTCTATGGTTAATTGGTTTTTGAAAACAGTGCTAATATAATTCAGTGGGGGGAGAAATTATCTTTTCGTCAAGTGGTGCTGAGACAACAGGCTATCCATATGCAAAAGGATAAAGCTGGATCCCTACTTCACACTACATATAAAAATTACCTCAACGTGTATCAAAGACCTAAATGTGAGACTTAACACTAGAAAACTCTTAGAAGAAAACATAGGTATAAATCTTCATGACTTTGGATTAGGTAAAAATACCCGATCTTAAATGATACCAAAGGCACACGCAAAAAGAGGAAATAAAAGATAAATCGAACATCATCAAAATTAAAAATGTGTGAGTCTAAGGACACCACCAAGAAAGTGAAAAGAAACTCATCGAATGGGAGAAAATTTTTGCAAATCTTACATCTGGCAAGGAAAAGACTTGTATTTAGAATATATAAAGAATGGTTGTAACTCAATATAATAATATTAGTAATAATAAGATAATAATAAACAATAAATAAAATCATAATAAGACAAATAATATACAAAAGGCTCATAAGCATATAGAAACATGTTCAATATCATTAACCATCAGGGAAATGCACATCAACCCAAAGATAAGATACTATTTCCCACCCACTAGAATGGCCATAATTTAAAAGGTAATAATTAGTGTTGATGAGAATGTGGAGATACTAGAACACTCACACTTTGCTGGTGGGGATTTAAGAGACATAGCTCCTTTAGAAAGCAGGCTATCAGTAGCTCAAATTGTTGAACATTAAGTTATTACATGAACCAGCAATCCCCTCCTATGTATACAGTATACCTAAGAGAAATGAAAACATAAGTTCACATAAAAACTTATATACCATGTTTGTAGCAGCATTATTCATTATAATCCAAACGAGAAGGACCAAAATGTTGCCAACTAATAAATAAATTGTGATATATGCATACAATGGAATATAATTAAGCAATAGAAAAGATGTTAAGTACTGATACAAGCTACGACTCATTCAAACTTTGAATACGTTCTGGTAAGTAAAAGAGGACAGACACAAACGGCCACATGTTGTATAATTTCATTACATAAAATGTTCAGAATAGGTAAATCTGTAGAGCTAAAACATAGGTTGGTAGTTTCTTAGGCCTGGGCTTTGGATATGGATTTTTCTGCAGGGCTGGGAGGAGATAAAAGGATCTGTAATTGATTGTGGTACTGGAGGCACAACTGTGAATATTCTAAAAACCACCGAATTGTATATTTTGAATGTGTGGATTTTATACTATTTAAGTTATATCACAAGTTGTCTGGAAAATGATTAAATTACATATAAAATTTACAGTCATTG
>NW_020259892.1:0-4604 GCF_003255815.1 Theropithecus gelada
TCATCAGATGTTGCCTTTGAAACCTGGAAACTTTGGGGAAGATGGATCTAAGGGAGCCAAGGCTAAAGGTAGGAAGGATAATGTAAGGAACTATTCTACTGATTTGAGCAGAAGACAGCTTGATGCAGACCAGAGGTGGTAGGTGATGCAAAGTGGTGAAAAACTGATTCAAGAAGCATGTCAGACTCAAAATTGGAAGAACATGGTAAGAGTTTGAATGTCCATAGCGGTGGACGGAGAGGAGTTAGAAATGACTTATGTCCACCTAAAGAAGCCGAGGCATCAAATGTAATTTTAATGAAAGAGTTCACTTGAGCCAAAGTAAGGACAATGGCTAGGACACACTTCCAAGTTGCCCTGGGAAATGCTGCATTTGGCTTGTGACAAGCAGGTTTTCAAAGGTAAAAGGGAACAAGGAGCGGGCTGATACAAAGTTGTTTGACAGGAATTTTCGTTGGTTTACAAATGTGATCTGAGAAACCAAACTAGATGGTCCTTTATCAACTAAGATAGACCTCAAGGTTAAGAAAATAAATATTATCTATGGGCCCAGAATTCAGAGTTCAGCTGGGCATGGCCACTTAAATTCCTACAGCTTAACAAAAAAAAACAAAAAAAAAAAACAAAAAAAAAAAACACCATACTCTTGCAAAACTTCCTAACAACAGGAGCTATCAGGCAAACTGTCATTCCCTTTATACCTCTTATTTATAACCCAGATCACTACAACTCTGATTGGACAGGGGAGTGGCCTTACAAACATTCTGTCCTCTTAAGCAACTCCAGACTTTAATCCAACTTCAGTCAGCTTTTAGAGGCTGCACACAAACTGTCTTTGTGCTTCCTAAAGTTTGCCTTTGATGTAAAGAGCCAAATTCCACCACCTTATTTTAATGCTAAAACTCCACCTAAAAGTGAACACGGGATGTGTGTTACATATATGTTTACCCCTTGTGCATCTGCTTGACTCTCCTCATACCCCCCAAACCTGCTGAGTATGTATGAGTCTACTGTGTAATACAGACCCTGTGAGGTATAAAAATCAGCCTGCCTTTTAACTCTTTGAAGAGAGAGCACCTTAGGTACATGCCAGAGACTACCTCTTCCTGGTTTGCAAACTGATACTGCCAATAAAGCTCTCTTTCTACTATTTAGTCATCCTGGCAGTCTATTGGACAATACAGAGATAACACTGATTACTGCCTGATTATACATTATTGAACTATAGGTTATGAGTTATGGTGTCCAGTGTGTGGCATTTTATGGCTACTTGGCATCAGTTAATCTAGAGCCTATGGAGCAAGTGGCTTCAAGAGGTAATCGTTTAGCATAGACGGGAAGTAAGATGTGACTGTTGTCACATTTTATTGCCTCTCTGGGCCTGATAATTTAAAGGGGCTCACAGTTTTTAGATAAAAACTTTCTTTTCTTTTCTCATTTGGCTTTCCAACATCAGTGACTTGGTAGAAATACAGACATCCATCAACTCATTTAAAAAATATATTTTCTTTTCCTCGTGTCTCAAGGCCAAGATCCCATTATAATGCCCAGTTTCATTACTTTTGTTGGGCCTATCCTTTTATATGAGTGCGCAGAGGGGTGATTTACCTATAGGCTAAAGTCTATGGCTTCCACCATTCAAATTACGAACATTATTGTTGTGCTGATTTAGTCATTAACAATTTATTTAGATGTGACATATTAAGTCATTAATATTTACTGTAAATTTTTTTTAAAATTTTCTTCCTGAGGGTTTTAAATTCCTTGTCAAAGAAGATGAAGAACTGAACAAAGGAAAGGGCAATTTAAGAGAAAAAAAAAAGCACTAAAGAGGGTAGGGGGAGAAATAAACCAAGATTAGGTCCTCCTCCTCTGCTGGGCTCAATAAGAACCTGATCATTGTCCCACAAGCCTCAATGAGGGCTGCTATCAAATACAAAAATAGATTGATGGGCTTTAATCCTTTCCAATTAATATGCTCTGAACTTATGAACTCTTTACTTTTCTTAGCTTTTATTATAGAGAAGGTAGGGTTGAACTGAGCCAAAGATTCCCTGAACTGGTTGACGGAAGTCTTGCCTAACCTTGGTCCACAAAGAGAAGTTAATACAGTTTGTCTTTGGAACTGTTGTATATCTTTCCAATTACCACCATCTCCTTGCTTGAACCTCTTTCTTAACTCCCTTCCTTTAGACATCCTGCAATGCTTATTCATTCCCAACATGGTGCTGACTGATAAGGCTAAACATTTACGAGGAATTTGCATTTTAACAAAGTTCTCATGAAACTGAAAACACTTAAAAGTCTGAAGGAATCAAGCTTAGGAGCACAAACTGATTGTTCATACCCTTCCAAATGGAGGCCAGAAGTTTGATGATCATAAACCTCACTCAAATGTGAGAAGCCAACTAATATTAAACTAGCTGGACAGAGCTAGGGAATATCTCTACCAGAAAGACTTGTCTGACTTCCCGCCTCCATCTCACGAATGTACACAGGAACACTTCTTCATTGATAGCTTAAGTGCCCCATGTCTGAGTTCCACTGACAACTTTGCTTATCTCCAATATAGTATTTAACAAGCTGGACTGAAAAAATATTATTTTTTCTTAGCCAATTTTCATCCCCTTGAGAGAAGGAATTGTCTTGTTAATCTGCGTACCTGATGATCAACACACCACCACACCAAGTGAAAAGAAGGCTTTACAGGTGCGAACAGTCTATTGACTAGTTGTTTAAGACCTGAGTTTTTCTAATGGTTTGGATACTAACTACTAAACAATCAAAAAATCTTTAGATTCTCTAGGACTCCTTTTTAAAAAAAGAATGATATTTGCTTTCTCTATTTCTCAGATCTACTCTACCTGAAACTCAACTGGGAAAAATCTGTAAAAAGTATGAGTCCAATGGAAGAAATTTTAAACATCATTCTGGATAAAAATAGTGTAGTGCTAGTGTAGAGCAAAATTATCAATAGATAATTTATAAGAATTACCATTTTTATTTAGACTAGAATTATAAATTTTCTTCTTCCTTTCTCCTTTCCATATTCAGGGACTTTATGATAGCCTTACTCCTATAATTCCCTCTATCCAGGCCTTTCCCTTTGGTCAGTACCCTCTATAATCTTCCCTTACCTCTCTCATATAAGATAAATGAGAAAACTGGCATTTGTAACTAGTTATGGAGCCAAGCATTATTCTGGGTCCTTTATATAAGCTGTCTTATTTTCTCAACTACACTATAATGTACTTGCTATTAACTCATTCTACACAGAAGAGAGCTGAAGTTTACAGAATTAAGTAACTTGCCAAAAGTCGCCCTGATAGGAAGTGGCAGATTCAAAACTAGAGTCTTAAGTTGTCTGGATGCAAATCATTAAATATTCTCACCAACCAGCTATTATTTTCTAACCTGTGACTTCCAAGGTGATATTCTGATCTTCAGTCTGTCTCTATAATCATCACTGAGTGTGATGGATCTAGCAGATTCTTTTCTATCAAGACTGTATGTGTGCATTATTACAGAAGCATGCCTGCAAGTCATGGCAGTGACTATCAGGCAGGCACTTTTGGGCAGGGCTAATCTGTAGAATCAGGATACTAGCTAAAGACCAAGAGGTAAGATTCACAACTGGGTGATGAAGAGAAGCAGGTCAAGAAGAATGAGAGCAGAACTTAACAAGTTTCCAGACTTGTTAAGTCAGTTATGCTTCTTTGCACTCTTAAAATTGTGCTTTTGAATACTGGCAAAACAAGGAGAAAAGTCTGTTCAAATTTTCTGACTGAAAAGGATAAAGATTTGCACATAGCCAAATTAAAAATTAAAACTGACGTCACTCCAAATGCTTAATTCAGAAATAGCAAGAACTCTTTTGGAAACCGTCAACTTTGACAAAATATTTTGTTTATAAGGATGCAATGGGAAGGTCCATGCAACTGCTGTTTCAAAGCACCCTCTCAGCAAATCTGCAAGGTAAGTAGGGCAGGCATTAGAGAAGAATTATAGAATGAATGTATACCCTAAAAGAGTCATTTGAGGCAAGGAAGTTCAATTTCTTCATTTAGATGCATGAAGTCAGAGCACAGGGAAAAGCAGTGACTTCTTTATCTAGGCACTGGAAATCTACGTAGTCAGGGTGGGATAGGTTACACTGTGTAACATATAAACTGTAACACACAGTGGCTTAGCCCTTAAAAGAGTTTCTTGTTAATGCAAAGTCTGCTGGAATTTGAGTAGTTTTCTAGGGCAGCTTTTTTCCAAGACATTACTTTATAGACCTTTGCATTCTCCATCTTGCAGTTTCATCATCTCTACACGTGCCTTTCAGAATCACTGTGATAGGTGGAGAATGTGAAAGTGTTGCCAGACCAGTCATAGCTGCAGCTCAAAAACGACATGTATAAATTCTGCTTACAGTCTACCAGCCAGAAGTGTAATATGATCCTTATTAAGGGTCCGAGAAATGTATATTTCATGTGTCCAGAGAGTAGAAGAGAACCAGATATGGGTGAGCACTAGTAATTTCTACTACAAAAGTGGATCTAACACCCAGGTTTCCTGGTACTTAGACAATCGTTCTTTCCACAAGCTCCTGTTCTCTG
>NW_020259893.1:0-4603 GCF_003255815.1 Theropithecus gelada
CCCTTCAAAATTCAGGTGTTTCTAATGTGATGATATTAAAAGGTAGGGCCTTTAAGAGGTAATCAGGCCAAGAGGGCTCCTTCCTCCTTAATGGGATTAAGGCCGTGATGAATGAGGCTTCACACATGGGACTAGCCTGCTCTCCTGCCCTACCTTGCTCTACCATGTGAGGATGCAAGAAGAAGGTCCTCAGACACCAAATGTTGGTATTTCCATCTTGAACTTCCCAGTCTCCAGAACTGTCAGAAAATCAATGTCTGTTCTTTATAAATCACCCAGTCTCTGGTATTCTGTTATAGCAGCATAAAACAGACTAACAGGAAATTCCTTGATGATTTTTCAACAAGAGACAGTGTTACTACCTCTGGTGCGTAGTTCCTAACATGTTCTCAAATTCTCCTTTTATGCAAAGATAACATTTTCTAAACTTAGTCGTTCCTCTTCCTAAAAAATAACCAAATGCAGGCGAAGGACTGATTAGTATTAAATATAAATAAAGCCTTGGTGCTAAAAGTTAAGAACTTTTGTTTTCCAGAAAATCAAACCCAAAGAATTTAGATAAAGCAATTTGCTCAAAAGAGTATCATCAGGTAGAGGTAAAAGAGAGTTGAGAAATTATACTCCATTCCAAATACAATGTGCTTTCAATTTTTCCACATTAATAGTAGTTTACAAAGGAGATTTAGAGAGTTCCTCAAATCAAAAATGAGGACATTTATGAAATGTCATTCTTATATAAAATACCTACTTCAGCTGTGTCCTCTTCTTCCTCTTCCTCTGAAGTCACTTCTTCTGTTGTCCCATTCTGAAATAAGAGAAAGAATCTGCCAGGGTTACACAGGCTGAATACAGGCTAAGTCCATTAGAAGACTGGTGCCATAGCTTTAGGGACAAACTCTCAATCATCTGTCACTGCAGTGCCGCTACCAGAGAGCTTATTAACATTAAATGTTTATTTTTAAATCCAACTGTGGTTTGACAAACAACAGTTATCAGCTTTTAAAAACAAAACAAAAAATAAAAGAATTAGGAATAAAGAAAAGCAATCAGTCAAATATAAAGCAAAACCGAAAAAAATGTTAAAACAGAATCTAATTTAAAATAAGAAAACATTTTATTTACATGGCTATGTGTATAAGATCAATTGCTTATCCTGTTTAAAATAAATATCACAAACTATCCATTCCTTAAAATAACTACCTTTTTAACTTTGAAAAGCCTGAATCATTACGTAAATTCAATTGCCTTTCATTTTAAAAGATCAGATGTCTTATTTATAGACACTTCACAAAACTAAGAATTATGAAATTACTACCTTAGTAAAAAACAAATTTTAGTTTTAAAAACATGTTATTTACTACATAATACCTCTCTACAAGACAGAATTTACCAACTGACACAATTTACAATGATCAAGTTTAGAAATGAATTTAATGGGGTTTTAGGAAGGGCCTTCCTACCCAGTTTGGGCCGAGTTCAAAAGATAAGCTCGTAAGATACTGGCCAGTGTACAGTATATAAATGCATCTTTAACCACAAAGGCCAGTACAGGTTAGAACCCAGAATATGTAGATGATCAAGAAACTAGGATCCAGAGATCCAGTAAGACCAACAAAGGTCTCAGCACTTTCTAAGCATCTGTTCTCAGACACTCTGATGGAGGAATACTTAAGAAAAACAAACCCATGATCACAGAAGGTGTTAGAACTCTTCTGGATTAGTGAGCTGGAGAATGCCATGTAGATAAACATACCCATGCAGAATTAACTTGTATTTCCTTTAAATCTGCATCTCTTTAGACATTCTTTGTCTTCTAAAATCTAAATGGAAAAAGGAAGCAAGCAGCAGCTTCCAAAACGTAATTCACCCCTTCTTCATTTCCCTAAATTGTTATATTCCAAATTAAACTATTCTGGGCATCTAAAGAATATATACTTAGCCTAAAAGTCCCAAAGACTTTGGTTGCATCAGTGATTGAAAGAGCATTTTTGAAATGCTCATTTCAAAGCCTACCCAGAGAATCTGTTTTTGTTTATGTTTATGTTTTTGTTTTTTTGAGACGGAGTCTTGCTCTGTTGCCAGGCTGGAGTGCAGTGGCACGATCTTGGCTCACTGCAACCTCTGCCTCCTGGGTTCAAGCGATTCTCCTGCTTCAGCCTCCCGAGTAGCTGGGACTACAGGCGCTTGCCACCACGCCCAGCTAATTTTGTATTTTTACTAGGGACAGGGTTTCACCATGTTGGCCAGGATGGTCT
Organism: Theropithecus gelada; assembly: GCF_003255815.1. Lineage (NCBI taxonomy): Eukaryota > Metazoa > Chordata > Mammalia > Primates > Cercopithecidae > Theropithecus > Theropithecus gelada. Next base: position 2,256 of record NW_020259893.1, read on the forward strand.
CCATCTCTTGACCTCATGATATGCCCACCTCGGCCTCCCGAAGTGCTGGGGGAAATCTGTTTTTAAAAAGCTCTCTGAGGTGATTCTGCATCCACGTCTGCAACCATCAGCCCAGTTACTATCTTGCATTTTACAAAAGACAAAGCTGAGTCCCCACCCCTCAAAAAGGGTAAGTAATTTAAAACAAAAAGTGAGTTAGGGTTGTGAAATCCTAAGATGAATTTCATTTCAAGATGTGGCCTGGTCCTCCTTCCAAAATGTGGCCTGGTCTTCCCACCAAAATGACAGTATTTTATTAAAAAGAGTAAGTTTGCCACAGCAGCAAAAAAAATAACAGCTACAAGGAGAATACCCTGAGTGAACCAAAACCACAGGGACATACATGCTGGAAGACACAAAGCAGACTGAATCAGACTGCTGGGCTTGACAAAGCCACAAACCCAATCCAAATAATGGAGGGACCACTTTTTTCCCAGAACAATCTAACATTCTTTACTGTACTTCTCCCAGCTACAGTTGGTAAGGATCACCCTCCCATATAGGAAGCCTATCTTGATGGCCTCTTACTATGAGTGTGAAAACCAGAGAAAAAAGACAATGCTTTTAATATAACTCAACACAGCAGCAAATCTTAGACTCCATCTCTGCCTTTTAACTCAGGAGCTAGAAAGCTCTCCTGCCAGCACCTCCCCATACTCATGCCACAGGATGAGCATGAGTCTGCAAACCAGGAGAGGGAAGCCACAGCAGAAAAGAGTGACAATTCTGAAGACACTTGTGATGGTTAATACTGAGTGTCAACTTGATTGAATTGAAGGAATCCCAGCACTTTGGGAGACAAAGGTGGGTCATTTGAGGTCAGGAGTTTGAGACCAGCCTGGCCAACATGGTGAAACCCCGTCTTTACTAAAGACATAAAAGTTAGGCAGGCGTGGTGGCAGGAGCGGTTTTTTGTTGTTTTTTTTTTTTTAAGTCTCCTTCTTATCCCCCAGGTTTGAGTACAATGGCTCGATGTCGGCTCACTGCAACCTCTGCCTTCCGGGTTCAAAGGATTCTCCTGCCTCCGCCTCCCAAGTAGCTGGGATTAAGTCGCCTGCCACCACGCCCGGATAATTTTTGTATATTTTAGTAGAAATGGGGTTTCACCATGTTGGCCAGGCTGGTTTCGAACTCCTGACCACAAGTGATCCGCCCGCCTCGGCCTCCCAAAGTGCTGGGATTACAGCCGTCGGCCACTGCGCCCGGCCAAAACCCCGAAAATCTTAAAGGCCTTTCCCCTTCTCCGCCTGGACTCACAACAACGCCTGAGCCGCCCTACCCTGTCGCGGTCCAGGGAGCACGCCGGCTGACTATGGGCGACCATGGGTCCCCAGACGGCTCCGGCAGCCGCGGGCTCCCACCTCCGGGAGCGGCGACGGGGGCCGAAAGGGGCCAGTAGCCCCCAAGGCAGCCCCGTGCGAGGAGCCCGAGGACGCGCCCTCGGTCTCCTCCCACCCACGCCTCGCGCAGTCTGGGGCCGGGCTGGGCCAGTTGCGGGAGAAAGGGGCGGGGCAACCGGGGCCTCTCCCCGGCAGGTTCCCCTTTGTCCCGGGACTCTGGGCGCCCCTCTCTCTCCGCCCTCGCCTTACCCCGCGAGGCCGCCGCCGGGCGCCTCACCGTCCTGTTGCAGTGGAGCATGAGCCTCCGCTGAGGCTCCTGGTTCTTGTGGAAGATAGACGCCAGCAACTTCAGTTTGGCCTTGAACCCTGACACAGACATCTTCCCCCCATCTCCTCTAGGAGGGACGCGGAAGGGAAGCCGTCTGGAGCCGCTGTCATGGCCAGGACCACCCGGCGGGGCCGCCTGGCTCAGCTCTCCTCGCTCAGCTCTCCTGGCTCCACCTCTCCCCGCCGCCCGGACCCTCCTGGGAGCATCACTGGAAAAAGGCAGGGGCACGAAGGCCTTGGCAGGACCTGTGTGGCGGCCTGGGGGGCTGCTCCGTTTGTAACCAACTCCACCGACAGGAGGAGTGACTCCTGTCAAGCCGCAGCTTAAAAGCGCAACAGGGCAACAGCACCACCGCCCCCGCCTGGGAAAGGGCGCCCCCGTCCCCGCCCCCGTCCCCGCCCCCGTCCCCGCCCCCGTGGCCCCTGCCCCTCGGCCCTCAGCGCACCCTTTTTCCCGGATGCGCAAGTCTACAGTCTACAGCGTGCGTGCGCCCCCGGCTGCCCCCTCCTCCCTTAACCCAGCACCTCTGACCCATCTGGTCCCTTCATCACACTCACCTACTGTAGCCTCAGGGCGGCACAACCACCAACTGTGTGTGTGTGTGTGTGTGTGTGTGTGTGTGTGTGTGTGTGTGTGTGTCT
>NW_020259894.1:0-1127 GCF_003255815.1 Theropithecus gelada
AAAAAAAAAAAAAAAAAATTTTAAATGAGAAACTCACATATTAATACTTGGTGCATAGAAGTTCATGATCAATGTAGGTGCCTTTGGCAGTAGCTCAGACTGCCTTTTCCCTTTCCCCTCCGTTCTTCCCTTGTCCCATCCCTCTCCATATTCACCCAGGAATTATTCCAGACTTGCCTCCTCCTGCAGTACTTCCTCCATGTGACCATAGTTAATGCATTCATTTATTTACCCCACAGTTACTGAGCACCTACCATGTAGCAAGCCCCAGGCCAGGTCCTGTGGACTCAGAGATGCTGGAGACACAGTCTGGTGGGGGAGATAGACATTACAAGCTGATCTAAGAAGTAGCAATAGAGGGATGATCGTGGTCCTGGAATCTTAGAGGAAGATGACCCTAGAGGAAGAGGAAGGATGTCTTTTCAGAGAATGTAATCTTCCTCCTACAAAGGAGGCAGGGCTGGGCATGGTGGCTCACACCTATAATCCCAGCACTTTGGGAGGCCGAGGCAGATGGATCACCTGAGGTTACCTCAGATCACCTGAGACCAGCCTGGCCCACATGGTGAAACATCATCTTTACTAAAACTACAAAAATTAGCCATATGTAGGCTGGGCACAGTGGTTCATGCCTGTAATCCCAGCACTTTGGGAGGCTGAGGCAGGCGAATCACGAGGTCAGGAGATCAAGACCATCCTGGCTAACACGGTGAAACCCCGTCTCTATTAAAAACACAAAAAATTAGCGGGGCATGGTGGTGGGCGCCTGTAGTGCCAGCTACTCAGGAGGCTGAGGCAGGAGAATGGCGTGAACCCGGGAGGCGGAGCTTGCAGTGAGTCGAGATTGAGTCACTGCACTCCAGCCTGGGCGACAGAGCAAGACTCCGTTTCAAAAAAAAAAAAAAATTAGCCATGTGTGGTGGTGCATGCCTGTAGTCCCAGCTACTCAGGAGGCTGAGGCAGGAGAATCACTTTGAACCTGGGAGATGGGGGTTGTGGTGAGCCGAGATTGCACCACTGCACTCCAGCCTGGGTGACAGAATGAGAGACTCCATCTCAACAAAAAGAAAAAGAAAAAAAAAAAAAAAAAAAAAAAAGGGGGAAGAGAGCAAAAGAGCAAGAACCGC
>NW_020259894.1:1227-4603 GCF_003255815.1 Theropithecus gelada
AAAAAAAAAAAAAAAAAAAAAAAAAAAAAAAAAAAAAAAGGAGGCAGCAGAGAAGAGAGAAGAATTCCACCTGCAGAGGAGTATGAACAAGGAACCAAGGCAAGCAAGTGCCTGCCCCACGTGCTGCCAACTTCCAGCCATCAGCGTACTGCCCCCCTGTTAAGTAGTGGGGTGCCCTGGCCTTGGCCTTTCTCATCCACCTTCCTAGAGTCATCTCGGCTCCCTTGCATAGCCAATCACTCTCCCCATCAGGAGGTCTCTCCCATTAAAAAGCTAAATCTTCCTTGACCCCAGAGGCTACAGCCCTATCCCTTTCTTCCCTTCACAGCCAAGCTCCCCCAAGAGCTGTCTACGCATGTAGTCTTCCTTTTCTCACTTCCCACTTGCTCCCCAACCCGCTTCCATCTGCTTCCACCCTCGCCCGCCACCGGAATAGCTCCTGCTGAGGTCTCAGTGGCCTCTATCTCATCGAAACTGGCAGGCACTTGTCAGCCTCCCTGACCTCTCGGGGCAGGCCGCTTGGCTGGCCACTTCCTCCTCCGAGACAATCCCAGTCCCCTTCCTTCTGGGCACTGAGCTCCCTTGCTGTCCTCCTGCCTCGGGGGCTGCTCCCTCTTGCTCTTCAGTGCAGGCTCACTCTCCCCTTTTCAGCCCAAAATGTCGGGGCTCCTCAAGAGTTTGTCCAGAACTCTCTTCTCTCTCTGGACACTCTTCCCTGCTCACTTTGCAGTCAGCATCAGAGCCCTGGGGTTCAGCCTGGCCCTCCCCTCTCAGGTCTGGCCCAGACACCACACTGCGCTCTCAGTCCACCTCAGACATTTCAAAAGCCCCTCAAACTCAGCCATCCCAAACCATCAGCACCCACTCCACCCCCTCTTGCCAGGAAACCTATCCTGAGGTGTGGCTCCCCCATCCATTCACTTCCACAGCCAGAAACCCAGGCCTCATCCCGACACCTCTGGCCCTCCAAGTCAATGCCTCCGCAAGCCTCATCATTGCACCCCACAGTCATCTTTCCAAAGCCACAAATCTGACTGTTATGCCCCTACTCAAAACCTTTTATCTTTTTCTTTTTTCTTTCCTTTTTTTTTTTTTTTTTTTTTTGAGACAGCGTCTCACCTTCACCCAGGCTGGAGTGCAGTGGCATGATCACAGCTCACTGTAGCCTCAACTTCCTGGGCTCAAGTGATCCTCCCACCTCAGCCTCCCAAGTAGCTAGGACTACAGGTATGTGCCACCACACCCAGCTAATTTTTAAAAGTTTTTGTGGGGCCGGGCCCAGTGGCTCACGCCTGTAATCCCAACACTCTGGGAGGCCGAGGCGGGCAGATTAACTAAAGTCGGGAGTTCGAGACCAGCCTGACCAACATGGAGAAACCCCGTCTCCATTAAAAATACAAAATTAGCCAGGCGTGGTGGCAGGTCCCTATAATCCCAGCTACTCGAGAGGCTGAGGCAGGAGAATCGCTTAAACCTGGGAGCAGAGGTTGCTGTGAGCCAAGATCACGCTATTGCATTCCAGCCTGGGCAACAAGGGCAAACTCTTGTCTCAAAAAAAATTTAAAAAAAGTTTTTGTAGAGTCAGGGTCTCACCATGTTGCCCAGTCTGGTCTTGGGCCAGGTGGTGAGCAACTGTGGTCCCAGCTACTTGAGAGGCCAAGGTGGGAGGATTGCTTGAGCCCAGGAGTCTGCGATCCATCCCTACAAAAAAACAAAAATCTGTTAATGGTTTCCTACTGCTTTCCGGAGAAATACTAAACTTTTTTTTTTTTTTTTGAGATGGTGTCTCACTCTGTTGCCCAGGCTGGAGTGCAGTGGCACAATCTCGGCTCACTGCAACCTCTGTTTCCCGGATTCAAATGATTCTCCTGCCTCAGCCTCCTGAGTAACTGGGATTACAGTTGTGAGCCACCACGCCCAGTTAATTTTTGCATTTTTAGTAGAGAAGAGGTTTCACTATGTTGGCCAGGCTGGTCTCAAACTCCTGACTTCAAGTGATCTGCCCACCTTGGCCTCCCAAGGTGCTGGGATTACAGGCGTGAGCCATCATGCCCAGCCTAAAAGACTAAACTCTTAATTAGGCTTATAGGGGCCGGGCGCGGTGGCTCAAGCCTGTAATCCCAGCACTTTGGGAGGCCGAGACGGGCGGATCACGAGGTCAGGAGATCGAGACCATCCTGGCTAACCCGGTGAAACCCCGTCTCTACTAAAAAATACAAAAAATTAGCCGGGCGAGGTGGCGGGCGCCTGTAGTCCCAGCTACTCTGGAGGCTGAGGCAGGAGAATGGCGTAAACCCGGGAGGCAGAGCTTGCAGTGAGCTGAGATCCGGCCACTGCACTCCAGCCTGGGCGACAGAGCGAGACTCCGTCTCAAAAAAAAAAAAAAAAAATTAGGCTCATAGGTAGTGTTACTTAACTCTAGCAACCCCACACACAGGTCTTCTTGGGGAAGGGGACAGTTCCCTCGCCTCTTCCTTCAGCCACTCATGTCTTCTTTAGGCCTAAAGCAATAAGCTCCTTCCTCTCTCTCCCTAAGCACTTGCTGTTCCTTCAGACTGTAAACTTTCCCCCCACATTGCTTCTCCTGGCCAATGCCCGCTCCTACTCAGAGCTCCACTGAGTCATCCCTTCCTCTGAGAAAACCTCTCTTTGCCCTTCCAGATGATGCCCAGGTCAGTTTCCACAGTATCCCCACTTCAAGAGCTGTGAATATTTCCTTCAGAGATTTCCATTGGCCAGGTGCGGTGGCTCACGCCTGTAACCCCAGCACTTTGGGAGGCCAAGGCGGGCAGATCACCTGAAATCAGGAGTTCGAGACCAGCTTGGCCAACACAGTGAAACCTGGTCTCTACTAAAAATACAAAAATTAGCTGGGTGTGGTGGCACATGCCTGTAGTCTCAGCTACTCAGGAGGCGGAGGCAGGAGAATCACTATCACTTGAATCCAAGAGACGGAGGTGGCAGTGAGCTGAGATGGTGCTATTGTACTCCAACTTGGGCAACAGAGCAAGACTCCGTCTCAAAAAAACCAAAGAAGGTAAGATTTCCATCTGCTAATGACTATTCATCTATTAGTGTATCTGATTATCTACCTCTCCTCCCTCTCCTCTGCCACTCTGTTTCATGGGGACAGGGACCACATTGAATTTTGCAGTAGCTTAGCGATTGGCACAGAGTTGACAATCAAATACTTTTTTTTTTTTTTTGAGACAGAGACTCGCTCTGTTGCCCAGGCTGGAGTGCAGTGGCGCACAGTAAACTCCGCCTTCCAGGTTCATGCCATTCTCCTGCCTCAGCCTCCTGAGTAGCTGGGACTACAGGCCCCGCCACCACACCTGGGTTTTTTTTTTTTTTTTTTTTTTTTTTTTTTTTTTTT
>NW_020259895.1:0-4603 GCF_003255815.1 Theropithecus gelada
CGCCGCGGCGGCGTGAAGCGCATCTCTGGCCTCATCTACGAGGAGACTCGTGGGGTGCTGAAAGTCTTCCTGGAGAACGTGATCCGGGACGCTGTGACCTACACGGAGCACGCCAAGCGCAAGACGGTCACCGCCATGGATGTGGTTTATGCGCTGAAGCGCCAGGGTCGCACCCTCTACGGTTTCGGCGGTTAAGCGTCGTAGTCTACCAAGAAAAGGCCCTTTTCAGGGCCCCCACTTTTTCAGTTGAGGAGCCGTGATGCTTGTTTGCCCAGATTCTCTTTACTGTTTGTCCGCACCTGCTGAGTTTGTCCTATCGGAGCATGCGTCCCTCCCTAGTCGCTGTAAGTAGGTATCAGTCACTAGTCGCTTTCCAGTGCCAGTAAATACAATACTCAACACTGCTTCTTTCAGGTGTTCCAGGGCTTACTGACATGGGGTGTCGCGCAGACCGTAGTGCAGTGTCATGGCTCACTGTAGCCTCCCGATTAGCTGGAACCTCGCGCGCGCCACCACGCAACGCTAATTGTTTTTCCAAAGACCAGGTCTGCGTATGTTTCCCAGGCTAGTTTCAATATCCTGGCCTCAAATAATTGTCTCGCCTATACCTAGTGTTGGCATTACAGGAGTGAGCCACCACACATGGCCACGATACTCTTGTTGAGGTTTTAAAGTTAGTTATATTTAGGCTGAGGCGGGAGAATGGCGTGAACCCGGGGGGCGGAGCTTGCAGTGAGCCGAGATCGCGCCACTGCACTCCAGCCTGGGAGACACAGTGAGACTCCGTCTCAAAAAAAAAAAAAAAAAGTTATATTTAAGTGCCAATTTTCGAAGTATAGCTGGGGAGGAAAGTCAAGCAGTTGTTACATGTTTCTGGCACTGTAAATTCAACTGCTGAACACAAGACCTTCTTATGCAACAACCTTTAATCCGTGAACCGTAAATAAGTTTAGTTTATCGGTTTTGGCCCAATTCTTGAGAAAAGTGAGAATTTGAATCCTTGAGTAGAAATATGTAGCTACTCAGTACAACAAAGAATGATCACAACAAAGACTAACTTACCCTTTGTTACTGAACGTGGGTCAGAGCTTTACCGCTGAGAATTCCTCAGCCTTTGAGTGTTCTCTTATTTACAATTGAAGTTGATAAGATGGTATTAAAAGTGAGATTCCTAAGTAAATTTAAAGGCCTGAAGGACCAGTGATTAATGGGAAGTGCTAATAAGTCATATTTGAGGTTATCCAACCCGAGATTCTGATTTAATTGGTTTAAGGACACCATCACCTTGTAGGTTAGATTTAAAAAATAATAATTGCATTAAGGAAAGAAACTGTTGGTATTTAAACAGAAAATTTTCCTTCCTGATTCTTACATGCTGTCACTTAGACAAATCTCTGGTCTACATGGCTGGATCTCTTTCTGCTAAATTCTGTGCTACCCTGTAAAAAAGAACTGAGATTAATAAAACGGTAGTGAGAACACAGGGAAAGATAAAAATCATAGCAAGCCTATCCAGTCATGCTGTAGTCATCCTCATAAGGATAGGGAAGGATCTTGCCTTTCATTTACCACACAAAGTATGAGTACAAACTTTAAAAAGATAGGATACTATAGGAATAATGAAGATGTCTCCACTGGCAAAAACTGTGTGAAAAAATGCACTTGACACAGGTCTTTCCTATGGCTTCATAATAGACAAAGATTTGATTACACAATTGCTGGCTGAATCTAGAATACTAAAATGTGGCTGTTAGAAAATGTTGCTGTCTGGGCCTGGTGTCATGCCTGTAATCCCAGCAATTTTGGAGGCCAAGGCTGGCAGATAGATTTAGGCCAGGAGTTGGAGACCATTCTGGCCTACATGGTGAAACCCCATCTCTACTAAAAATACAAAAAATTAGCCAGGCGTGGTGGCACATGCTTGTGATCCCAGCTACGCGAGAGGCTGAGGCTGAGAATCGCTTAAACCTGGGACTCAGAGGTTCCAGTAAACCGAGATCACGCCTCTGCCCTCCAGACACAAGAGTGTCACACACACACACAAAAAGATTGCTCTTACCCAGGGATGATGGTCAGATGCAATTACGGGTTACGGGCCTGGCATAAATGAGTAATGATAAGTGTTTCACACTAAACATACTATTGTCAGTGTCCTAAGTGCTTTTTATTTACCAATTCATTTACACTTATTCTTTGTCTTTTTTTTTTTTTTTTTTTTTTTTAACTTTTTGTGGTAAACAGGGTTTTACTACATGGCTTAGGCAGGTCTCCAACTCCTGGGCTCAAGCTGTCCTCCCACATCTACCTCCTTAAAAGTGGAGATTACAGGCATGAGCCACCTGGCCCAACTCATTTAATCCTTACAACAACCCTTAGAGCTAGGAACTATTTTTATCATCATCACATAATTGTTTACAAAAATACAGAGGCTTAGAGAGCATATGCACCTCACCCCAAGATCCCACGACTAGAATATGATTGTTACAGATTTGATTGCAAATAATCTGCTTCTTATGATTGTGCTTAAATTTTTCACCATGTCACATCGCTTTGGTGGTGTAAAGTTATAAAACATTTACGTCTTAACTTTAAAAATGTATTTTTGGCCCAGCGCGATGGCTCATGCCTATAATCCTAACACTTTGGGAGGATGAGACAGTCAGATTGCTTAAGACCAGGAGTTCGAGACCAGCCTGAACAACATCCTGAGACCCCTTCTCTACTAAAAATACACAAAAATTAGCTGGGCATGGTGGCCTGCATGTATAATCTCAGCTACTCCGGAGACTGAGGCACCAGAACCGCTTGAACCCAGGAAGCAGAGGTTGCAATGAGCGGAGATCCTGCCACTGCTCTCCAGCCTGGGTGACAGAGTAACGCTCTGTCTCAAAAAATATATATATATACACATACACACACACACAGATATACATAGTTAAAATATATATATTATTTTTTACATGTTAAAGAGAAACGTTATCATTTATATCCAAAAAATTTATTTAGGCCCATGTAGCAATTCCAGATCTGACAAATTTTTGGGATTTAAAACTGTTTTTCATGTAAAATACAATATTTTTCCCTTAACAAAACTTCAAGTTAAAAAAAAAGTATAATTTAAATTCCCCTATGGTAATTACTTGAACTACAAAGTTTTGTACTTTTGCTTTAACTGAATCAATGCCACTATTATTGTCCTTCCAGATCTTTTGATATCACCAATTACACATCCATCATTTTCATGATCATAACGAGTGACTGAGCCTCACCAAAAAAAAAAAAAAAAAAAAAAAAAAAAAAAAGCTTTACTCACTGGATTTCATTTATGAATTTAAACTTATAAAGCTCTTTCAATAAATCAAGTATCCAATGCCAGATGAATGGATACAGAAAATGGGGCATATATACAATGGAATACTACTCAGCCTTAAAAAAAATGAATCTTGTCATTTCTTACAACATTATGCTAAGTAAAACAAACCAGGCACAGAAAAAACAAAAACAGCATGATATCACTTACATGAGGAGTCTAAAAATGTTGAACTCAGTAAAATGGTCCCTGCCAGAGAATGAGGATGGAGGTATAATGGGACTCAAGAGATATAAATTCTGGAGATCTATTTTAAAGCATGGTGACAATAGTTAATGTACTTTATACTTGAAAATTGCTGATAGTAAGCTTTAAATGTTCTCACCAGAAAGTGAGATGGATGTTAAGCTCGATGTAATCATTCCACAATGAATGTATGTCAGATCAGATTGTACATGTTGTAATTTGTCATACGTTAATGAAAGTGGAGAAAAGTAAAAAATTCTCTTAAAATCCCTTAAGAGGCCGCACGTTAGGAGGCCGAGGCGGGCGGATCACGAGGTCAGGAGATAAGAGACCATCCTGGCTAACATGGTGAAACACCATCTCTACTAAAAACACAAAAATTAGCTGGGTGTGGTGGCGCATACCTGTAATCCCAGCTACTCGGCAGGCTGAGGCAGAATTGCTTGCACCCAGGAGGCGGCCGAGATCGCGCCACTGCACTCCAACTCGCTGACAAAAAAAAAAAAAAAAAAACTTGTGCATTTAGGGGTTTTTCAAAAACGATTTCCGATGACCATTGTCAAGCTCGCTACAGGGACTACAAGAGTTACTGGTACTGGACATTCCCCATTACGTAAACAAGCTTATGAATTTTGAGCAAATTTAGACTGCATTACAACTCGTAATTAGTTCTACCAACGGTGACCGCGAGTGAATGACCACGTGTGACGCTGTCTTCAGAAAACTGCTCGCCCCAAAACTGACTTAGAAGCAAGCAAAATTCCAGCCCTACCAAATCCAGTGTTACCACTCCTCAGCTGAGAAAGTGGGGGGCCCTGAAAAGGGCCTTTTATTGATAGAAAATGACGACGCTCAGCCACCGAAACCGTAGAGGGTGCGACCCTGGCGCTTCAGCGCGTAAACCACATCCATGGCGGTGACCGTCTTGCGCTTGGCGTGCTCCGTGTAGGTCACAGCGTCCCGGATCACGTTCTCCAGGAAGACTTTCAGCACCCCACGGGTCTCCTCGTAGATGAGGCCAGAGATGCGCTTCACGCCGCCGCGGCG
>NW_020259896.1:0-9781 GCF_003255815.1 Theropithecus gelada
ATAACAATCTTAACCTTAAATGTAAATGGACTAAATGCTCCAATTAAGAGACACAGACTGGCAAACTGGATAAAGAGTCAAGACCCATCAGTCTGCTGTATTCAGGAGACCCATCTCACACGCAGAGACATACATAGGCTCAAAATAAAGGGATGGAGGAAGATTTACCAAGCAAATGGAGAACAAAAAAAAGCGGGGGTTGCAATACTAGTCTCTGATAAAACAGACTTTAAACCATCAAAGATCAAAAGAGACAAAGAAGGCCATTACATAATGGTAAAGGGATCAATTCAACAGGAAGAGCTAACTATCCTAAATATATATGCACCCAATACAGGAGCACCCAGATTCATAAAGCAAGTCCTTAGAGACTTACAAAGAGACTTAGACTCCCATACAATAATAATGGGAGACTTCAACACTCCACTGTCAACATTAGACAGATCAACAAGACAGAAAGTTAAAAAGGATATCCAGGAATTGAACTCATCTCTGCAGCAAGCAGACCTAATAGACATCTATAGAACTCTCCACCCCAAATCAACAGAATATACATTCTTCTCAGCACCACATCGTACTTACTCCAAAATTGACCATATAATTGGAAGTAAAGCACTCCTCAGCAAATGTACAAGAACAGAAATTATAACAAACTGTCTCTCAGACCACAGTGCAATCAAACTAGAACTCAGGACTAAGAAACTCAATCAAAACCACTCAACTACATGGAAACTGAACAACCTGCTCCTGAATGACTACTGGGTACATAACGAAATGAAGGCAGAAATAAAGATGTTCTTTGAAACCAATGAGAACAAAGATACAACATACCAGAATCTCTGGGACACATTTAAAGCAGTGTGTAGAGGGAAATTTATAGCACTAAATGCCCACAAGAGAAAGCAGGAAAGATCTAAAATTGACACTCTAACATCGCAATTAAAAGAACTAGAGAAGCAAGAGCAAACACATTCGAAAGCTAGCAGAAGGCAAGAAATAACTAAGATCAGAGCAGAACTGAAGGAGATAGAGACACAAAAAACCCTCCAAAAAATCAATGAATCCAGGAGTTGGTTTTTTGAAAAGATCAACAAAATTGACAGACCACTAGCAAGACTAATAAAGAAGAAAAGAGAGAAGAATCAAATCGACGCAATTAAAAATGATAAAGGGGATATCACCACCGACCCCACAGAAATACAAACTACCATCAGAGAATACTATAAACACCTCTACGCAAATAAACTGGAAAACCTAGAAGAAATGGATAATTTCCTGGACACTTACACTCTTCCAAGACTAAACCAGGAAGAAGTTGAATCCCTGAATAGACCAATAGTAGGCTCTGAAATTGAGGCAATAATTAATAGCCTACCAACCAAAAAAAGTCCAGGACCAGATGGATTCACAGCTGAATTCTACCAGAGGTATAAGGAGGAGTTGGTACCATTCCTTCTGAAACTATTCCAATCAATAGAAAAAGAGGGAATCCTCCCTAACTCATTTTATGAGGCCAACATCATCCTGATACCAAAGCCTGGCAGAGACACAACAAAAAAAGAGAATTTTAGACCAATATCCCTGATGAACATCGATGCAAAAATCCTCAATAAAATACTGGCAAACCGGATTCAACAACACATCAAAAAGCTTATCCACCATGATCAAGTGGGCTTCATCCCTGGGATGCAAGGCTGGTTCAACATTCGCAAATCAATAAATGTAATCCAGCATATAAACAGAACCAAAGACAAAAACCACATGATTATCTCAATAGATGCAGAAAAGGCTTTTGACAAAATTCAACAGCCCTTCATGCTAAAAACGCTCAATAAATTCGGTATTGATGGAACGTACCTCAAAATAATAAGAGCTATTTATGACAAACCCACAGCCAATATCATACTGAATGGGCAAAAACTGGAAAAATTCCCTTTGAAAACTGGCACAAGACAGGGATGCCCTCTCTCACCACTCCTATTCAACATAGTGTTGGAAGTTCTGGCCAGGGCAATTAGGCAAGAGAAAGAAATCAGGGGTATTCAGTTAGGAAAAGAAGAAGTCAAATTGTCCCTGTTTGCAGATGACATGATTGTATATTTAGAAAACCCCATTGTCTCAGCCCAAAATCTCCTTAAGCTGATAAGCAACTTCAGCAAAGTCTCAGGATACAAAATTAATGTGCAAAAATCACAAGCATTCTTATACACCAATAACAGACAAACACAGAGCCAAATCATGAATGAACTTCCATTCACAACTGCTTCAAAGAGAATAAAATGCCTAGGAATCCAACTTACAAGGGATGTAAAGGACCTCTTCAAGGAGAACTACAAACCACTGCTCAGTGAAATAAAAGAGGACACAAACAAATGGAAGAACATACCATGCTCATGGACAGGAAGAATCAATATCGTGAAAATGGCCATACTGCCCAAGGTAATTTATAGATTCAATGCCATCCCCATCAAGCTACCAATGAGTTTCTTCACAGAATTGGAAAAAACTGCTTTAAAGTTCATATGGAACCAAAAAAGAGCCCGCATCTCCAAGACAATCCTGGGTCAAAAGAACAAAGCTGGAGGCATCATGCTACCTGACTTCAAACTATACTACAAGGCTACAGTAACCAAAACAGCATGGTACTGGTACCAAAACAGAGATATAGACCAATGGAACTGAACAGAGTCCTCAGAAATAATACCACACATCTACAGCCATCTGATCTTTGACAAACCTGAGAGAAACAAGAAATGGGGAAAGGATTCCCTATTTAATAAATGGTGCTGGGAAAATTGGTTAGCCATAAGTAGAAAGCTGAAACTGGATCCTTTCCTTACTCCTTATACGAAAATTAATTCAAGATGGATTAGAGACTTAAATGTTAGACCTAATACCATAAAAACCCTAGAGGAAAACCTAGGTAGTACCATTCAGGACATAGGCATGGGCAAAGACTTCATGTCTAAAACACCAAAAGCAACGGCAGCAAAAGCCAAAATTGACAAATGGGATCTAATTAAACTAAAAAGCTTCTGCACAGCAAAGGAAACTACCATCAGAGTGAACAGGCAACCTACAGAATGGGAGAAAATTTTTGCAATCTACTCATCTGACAAAGGGCTAATATCCAGAACCTACAAAGAACTCAAACAAATTTACAAGAAATATCTTATGATTTTTAAAGAATGCAGGTGGGATACTGACTTTCTCAGGTTGATTAATTCAAATGCAGCCTTTAAGGATTTTTTACTTATTACTTGGAATTATGCTGCAAGTATACTTGTGGAGGGATCCCACCAGGCCCACCACCTCAATGAAGAAAGCAAGGGAAGGAAGTGAGTCTTTTTACAGAGAGTTGCTGTGACTCTTACTATATGCATTGAGTAAAACTAAACTTGCCACCCAGGCCCACATAAATGTAAAATGGATTCATGCACAAACCAAAAGGAGGAACTTGGGAACTGGGTCTGGGAAAAGACAACAAAGTTTGTTAAACCTTAGAAGGAAAATAAAGTGATGAAAAAGCGGGCACCTGGAAGAAAACACTTTATATGGGTTGGTCAGAAAAGGCCTTGCTGAGGAGGTGACATTGGACCAAGGCCACAATCCGCCATAGGGAAAACCAAGTAATGTCTACTACAGGGCAAGTATAAGGCACACATCTGCAAAGTTCTGGAGCTGAGAAGAAGCTTGAGCTCAGTGAGTATGAGGTGACTTGCATGATACGAAGTGAGAGATGGGTTCACAGAAAGAAATTTAGATTTCGTTCTCAACGTGGATAGCAATTGAATGAATTTAAGTAGAGGGGTGTGTGTGTGTGTGTGTGTGTGTGTGTGTGTGTGTGTGTGTGTCAAAATCAGATTTACAATTTTACAAATTCACTTTGTCTACTTTATGGAAAATGTTTTGTAGTGAACAAAAATAAAAGCAGGGAGACAATTTAGGAAGTTCTACTTGTCAAGAGATGTGGTTTAGACTAGGGTTGTAGGGTTGTAGCAGTGGAGATGTAGGGAAGACAGCCTGACTTCTACAAGATTTTCTAAGTGATCATAGATTTTTATCCCCCTAAAGATTTTGAAACTCACAAACCACAGAATGGTACCATTAAAGAAATAACCGAGAAGCTAAGGTTTTTTACAGAAGGTATCAGAGGCTTGGAACATCAAGGAAAGCCCAGATACTATCATGATCATGCATAGAAGGATTCTGGACTAACTCATGAAAAGTAAATGAGGCTGCCATGTGGGAGAAATGCAAGGAAATTTTCATGTTTGAAGGCCATGAAATAAAATAAGTAACACATTTTAGTTCTCAAAAAAATATTGCACATGTGTGTTTGTGATATTATCCACTGTAGTATTCCCTCAACACCATTTTTTCAGCCCAAATCATTACTATGTTATCAATGTGTCCTCTAAAATAGGACATTGTCACTACTGTGCATTACTTATTGCTTAACAATTGCACTTGCTACAGAGAAAAACTAGGATCCTAATCATGGTGATTCCGATCATTTAAAGCAATGGGCTAAGAATGTCACTCAAAAGCATGACCTCATTACTGGAGACTTTGCTCCTAAGTTCAAGGGAAGTTGGGCCTGTGTAGACTAATTTCAAATTAACAAGCAGAATGACAGGGCATCTTTCTAGAGGTTTTAGATTGGCAGTGTGGAAGAAAGTTAATATTATTTAGCTCTATTTCAGAAGGTATATTGAACTTGGTTTTTCGAAGCTGATTATACAGTCAAATAACCAGTGTCTTGGCTTCTCTCTTTTCATAATACTAAAATTAAAGCATTCCACTTTTCTTTAAAAGCCTGATCTGGACTTCATATTTATGTGTGATAGCTCTCTTGGTTGAAATGAATGTAGCTCACTCTATTCACTTAAATATGTTAGCAATTTGTTTTAAGAATACACACAGAAATAGCAAGAAGTTCCACCATATTGCCAGGCCTTAGGGAGACAGGAATGTTTTCACGATCCAAATGTAACTCTAGTTGTCTGAAATCTCTAGTAGTTCAGAAGAACTTTACAATGGTCCTCAAAAGTAGGCACTTATTGATCTGTATTTCAATGGCAGTATTACTTTTACATCCCTTCGTTATGCTTATGTCTCTACCCACTGCCAACTGATTATTTTCCTATATATCTGGCTCAGATATCTGAAAAAGAGAAAATGACTGGGCTTGCTAATTACCATAGCACTTGTCTGGATAGAGCTTGCGTTAAAGGACAAATCATAGCCACTAGCTAGTTCATTCTTGGGATTAGAGGTCTACTCTGTCCCGGTCAGCTATATGGTTAGGTCCATGGGATCAAGTACAAAAGTAGCTACAAAGTCTGTTTTTCAGCCAAGGATTTTGGCGGAATGATGACTATTAAACTGTAGCATACCTAAAAATCACCTAAAGGGTTTAATTTTGATGTCAATTCCTATGACTAAATGGCAGGCATTCCTCTTCAGTAGTTTTGTGGGAACCCAAGAGTCTGATTTCCTGACACAGCCTTTTCCTTTCAGCTCAAATAAGAAAAATTATAATAAATTATATTAAATAGTTGTGTTTCTAGGTCAAAGTAATTAAATCATAACAATTGCATAGGGTTCAACTTAATCAAAGGGTACTACCCACATAAGATTCTTCCTCAGCTGTTCCCTTACCACTCACTTATCTTATTCTGCAATGTTTTCAAAACCATTTGTGCCATACTATTACTTCTAGATATTTTCCCCTTATCTTCAATGCTGTAACTCTACACACATACTCACACACTCAACAATGTTCCTGCCCATTTACTTTGCTGAAAATTTAATCCCTCCAAGAATTATTTCAAGAATATTTTTCCTAATTCTAAGCACTTATATGTTATTTGTCATCATGAATGCATTTTTGATGTGTGTTCATTGTATACAATTTCATGGTCTTCAGTTATTTTCTTTGCATGCAATCTGTGTTTCTGATCATACTTTAAACCTTTTTAAAGGTGTGAATACATTTTCTATTCCTTTGCCGAAATGTAATGCTCCTCACTTCTTGCCATTAGCAGTGTGCCTGTTCAAGAAATGCCATTATTGAGTTGACTTAGGGCCAGAGAACCAAAAAGCAATTGCATATTCAAATTTATAGCTTTTGTAATTTGTAAACACTTATACATTATACTACTGATTAGAAATGATTATGAGAGTTGTAGAGAGAGAAGAGGCTGGAAACGCATACCTGTGTTTTTCTTACTATAATTACTGTTATTTTATATAGTTTTATGATAGTGCAACATGGATTGGCTATATTAATAGATTTGTTACTTATCATTAGCCTTTCAAATGCTATTTGAAAATCATTAGGGTTCAGTACTTGGTGAAGCTTTCAAAACTTCACCTATTTCAGATGATATTGAATTTCTAAATACAGATAATGATTTACTGCTTAAGAATACAATTAGCCTGTAGTTAAATCATGTAGTTCTGGACATTTTCAGTATTCCCTAACTGGGAATTTCCAATAATATTTTCTAAAGCTGATTTTTTAGCAAATTTTGCCTAATCTTTTATGACTAAAGATTATATTATAGAAAATTTTGAGGGTGAATATTTTGGGTTCATGATCACTCCATTTTGCAGACTAGTGCCTAACGGAAAACATACAGTTAAGTAAACTGTATGAGTCTGATTGGGAAAAAAAAATACTTCTGTTCAAATATGGGTTATCTCCTTTTAAGAGAAGCTCAGCTTCCTTATCAAAATTTTAGGTAAATAATGATTATGTTAATGCAAATGCATTTAAGAGCACTCTAACCATTTGGCAAAACGAGGCTCCCATGTGAAAACAAGCCATTGGGAATATATTGTGCCTTCAGTTAACAGAGCTTCATTTTCCCAAAAGAAAATTCTTGATAAAGAGAATCTGTTGCTCATGATTTATGAAGTCAACGATATGTGGAATTTTAAAAACAATGACAATTCTTATCTCATGGCCATGAAACGCTGCATGTATCATTTAGAACTGGGCATTAGTTCTGTGATTCTTTGATGCTTCATCCCCCTTCTTGACCTCAGCTTAATTTTAACACTGTGGATCTTGCTAATATTTTTAACACTGAGTTTCAGATATATTAAAAATACTGAAAGCATATAGCCAAGGGGTAATAGGGGCTACTGTTTAAACAAAGGAATGAACTGTTTCCATATTATGTTAGGAAGCAGACCAAGGAAAAAGAGTGGATGTAACAAGGAAGCAGATTCCAGCTAGAGAGAGAAGAGAAACTTAAATAATTCAGGATAATGAACAACAGACCAGATTACCTATCCATGCACATTATCCCTTCACTTGAATGTTCCATGAAAAGATGAGATGGCTTTTGCTCAAGGATGGTATAAAAAGGAGCTTTGCATTGGGAAGGAGCGTGGACCACTGGATAATCCCTAAAGTTTCTTCTAACTGATAATCTACAATTTTGTGAGACACCAGGCACAGTCATGTACTTATTCATAGAAACATCTCTTGATACATTTATTGTTTCCTTCCAAATCTTCCCCTTAATCTTCAACCTAAATTCATAAAACTGGCACAATTTTAGTACTCTGTTTGATTTGTTTTGTTTTGTTTTCCTAAGGTCAAACATAAAAAGTATCCAAGTTGTTCAAATTCTTTCTTCATAATGGTTTTTAATTTACAACTTTTATCCATTTCTACAGTAACTTCAGAAGTTATTTCAATTAAATTCAACACATTCTTTATAAACTCCTAGGGAGTAAATACTGTGCTAGACATTGGGGTTGTGGGGTAGGGAAAACATGATTCAAGTTGCAAAGTATGCCTGACCACACCTAACTAACCAAACTCTAAAGTAGTAACTCTCTGCCTGAGCATCCTATCACCTTTCTTGTTTTCTTATAAACATAAAACACATTCTTCTTGCTGGTTTCTGCCATAGCTTCTCTTTTCATTTTTATAACTTCTTTAGCACAAAGCTGTTTGATATGTGAATCCAGAATATTAAGAATGTTATGAAATAAATTCTGTAGATAGCAAGTAGCATTTTTTAAATAAACTAAAATAAGGTAGAAATATAAATTGAAATAAAATAGAGTAAAGAAGGAAAGAAAAGAAAATATTGGAGTCCAGTGAACATGGTATTTCTGTGAAACTTCTATGTTAGTCGTGTTTGTGCATTCGTGTGTGTGAGATGGTTACTATACAAATATATTTATGTGGAATATGTAAATATATCATGGTGCAAAATATACTTCTTAGTGTGCATTTCAAAAAGAAAGGTCACAGGGGAAAATATATGTTTTATGGGTGGTTGGAAACATTTTATATTTTCAAATTCTTGCCACTTTGGAATATGTACATCCATATAACAAAAAAATCCAACCTCTGTGCCCATAAATGGGATCATGGAGCCAAATAATAAGCATCCAGCTAATTTAGAGAGAAATTTGTTGCAGTACCTGGAGCCATGTCCTTGATTCTGCGTTATTGTAGAAAACAGAGACAATCCCATTCCCTGCCCAGAGTTGTCCACAGGGTATCTTAGCTGGGTGGAGAAGCCTGGTTCCTGCTGCTTTATGGATGTTTGGGAGTTTACTGAACATAGTCATAAAGTATGCACACAGTCAGTGATTTTCTATAAGCTCTTCCAGTTGTGAACTCAGCCTTTTTCTTCTTTAATTCTTCCCACATTGCCTGGTATAGAGTCCTGAATACAGAAAATGTGCAATAAATGCTTTCTGAAAATAAAGATCACACAACATTAAAAAGTTTTATGGCCTTAATATTAGCCTTACACCAAAGGTTGATATGTAAAAGGCTTTATATATCTATGCTTCTAGGATGTTCACAATAAAATGAGTAGCACCAAGGTGCCACCATTTTTCCAAAAATGGAATGATACTTCAAATGTTCTCTCCCTCACAAAATTCTCAAAAGACATGCAGAGACAATACAAATTACTATTTTGATTTAATTTTTTGTTTCCAAGGAAATAATTAAACTCCAATTTCAGAATATCCTAAGGAGCCACTGCAAAGGAAATCATGGAGACCACTTACCAATATGCCCTCACTATGCTTTCCTACAGGCAGACGTGCATGCTGTTTTCATGGTTTTCATCACTTAGCCTCCTGCAGTACCTCCACCTCGTCCAAGCACGTTACACATCTAGGACAATACAGCTCAGCAGATCTATCATTTGGATCAGCCTCCACTTGAACATAAGCTTGCTCAGGGAAAATTACTGTATCTTCTGTTGAATGCAACATTAGTCTCTTGAAATTAAGAAGTGAATGAAAACCTTTGGTTTGTGAGTCAGAAACTCCCAATTCCTAATTATTGCTCAGTTATCAAGGTATAGTAGTCTCTCTGAGCTTTGATTTTATCAAGGAAATGGGAATAAAATGTCTAATAAATGCATCTGAAGGGACATACATTATATATGTATATATAACATATGTGTATATGTTATATGTGTGTTATGTGTATTATGTGTTTATATTTGTGTATATATACACATGTATAATATAAAACATATATACATAATATCTAACATATATAATATATAACATATATTAGTTGGTACATGATATCCTAGATACTTAACAGTGCCATAGAATATCATTAAATACAGAAGCAAGGCTAAGAAGCTTTAGGGACACAAATACAAGACTTTAAGATTTGTCATGACTTGGAAGTTAGCAATGTCTCGAATATTTTTTCATCCTTTTAAAGATTTTGGTCATGTAAAACACAAAGGTTAGGGGTAGGTGATAAAGAAACCAA
>NW_020259897.1:0-4597 GCF_003255815.1 Theropithecus gelada
AAAGAAATTCCAGGACCAGACAGATGCACAGCTGAATGTACAAAGAAGTGCTGGTACCATTCCCACTGAAACTTTTCCAAAAAATCAAAAAGAAGGGACTCCTCTTTAACTAATTCTATGAGACCAGCGATCTCTTGATATCAAGACTTGGCAGATATGTGACAAAAAATAATTCAGTACAATATCCCTGATGAATATTGATGCAAAAATTCTCAACAGAATACTGGCAAACTGAATCCAACAGTATATCAAAAAGCATATCCAGCAAGATCAAGTAGGCTCTATTTCCAGGATGAAAAGTTGGTTCAGCATATACAAATTAATGTTATTCCTCACATAAACAGAACTAAAGTAAAAAACCATGATTATCTCAATAGATGTAGAAAAGGCTTTCGATAAAATTCAACATCTGTTCATGTTAAAAACTCTTAATAAACTAGATATTGAAGGACCATACCTCAAAATAATTAGAGCCATATGTGACAAGCCCATAGCCAAAATCATAGTGAAGCTGATAAGCAAAGTCTCAAGATACAAAATCTATGTGCAAAAATCGCTTGTGTTCATATACTCTAATAACCTTTAATCCAAAGGCCAAATCACGAACAAATTCCCATTAATAATTGCCACAAAAAGAGTAAAAAACCTAGGCATACAGCTAACAAGGGAAGTGAAGGACCTTTACAAGGAGAGCCATAAACCACTGCTCAAAGAAATCAGAGTTGCCATAAACAAATGGAAAAACATTCCATGCTCATGAATGGGAAGAATTAATATTGTTAAAATTGCCATACTGCCCAAAGGAATTTATAGATTCAATGCTGTTCCCATTAAACTACCTCTAACATTCTTCAAAGAACTAGAGAATATATTTTAGCATTTATGTAGAACTAAAAAAGAGCCCGAATAGCCAAGGAAATTGTAAACAAAAAGAACAAAGCTGGGGGCCAGAATTGTACTGTTACAAGAACAGACATATAGAGCAATGGAACAGAATAGAGAACACAAAAATAAGACTGCACATCTACAACTATCTGATCTTTGACAAACTTGACAAAAGCAAGAATTGGGAAAATGATTCCCTATTTAATAAATGATGTTGAGAAAACCGGCTAGCCATATGCAGAAAATTGAAACTAGACCTCTTCTTTAAAGCATATACAAAAATTAAGATGGATTAAAGACTTAAATATAAAACACAAAACTATAAAAACCGTAAAAGAAAATCTAGGCAATACCATTCAGGACATAGGCATGGGCAAAGATTTCATGACAAAGATGCTAAAAGCAATTGCAACAAAAACAATAATTGACAAATGGGATCTAATTAAACTAATTATAATTTTAATTAATTTAGAATTAATTTAATTAATTTAGAATTAATTAAAGTTCTAATTAGTTCAATTATTAATAATTGATTTAATTATTTAAATTTAATTAAATTAATTTCAATTAAATATTTAAATAATTTAAAAGATTATTTTAATAATCTTTTATTATTAAATAAAAGAAATTTAATAATAAAATTTAAAATAAAAATATCTTTTAATAATAAAATATATTTTATTATCTATTATATTTTTATTATTTATTACAACACAGCAAAAGAAACATCAAAAGAGTAAACAGACAACATATAGAATGGGTTAAAATTCTTGCAAACTATGCATCTAACAAAGATCTAATATCCATCACTATAAGGAGCTTAAGTTTACAAGAAAAAGCGAACCCCATTAATAAGTAGGCAAAGGATGTGAAAAGACACTTATCAAAAGAAGACATACATGTGGCCAGCAATCATATGAAAAAAAGTTCAGCATCACTGATCATTAGAGAAATGCAAATCAAACCTGCAAAGAAATGCCATCTAACACCAGTCACAATGGCTGTTATTAAAAATTTAAAAAAATAAAAGATGCTGATGAGGTTGTAGATAAAAAGAAATGCTTATACACTGTTGGTAAATTAGTTCAACCATTGTGGAAGACAGTGTGGTGATTCCTCAGATACCTAAGGACAGAAATACCATCAGACCCAGCAATCCCATTACTGGGTATATACTCAAAGGAATATAAATTGTTCTATCATAAAGACACATGTTTGTGTATGTTCATTGCAGCATGCTTCACAATAGAAAAGACATGGAATCAACTTAAATGCCCATCAATGACAGACTGGATAAAGAAAATATGGTACATATACACCACAAACTTTGGTACGTATCCACAAAGCAATACTATGCAGCCATAAAAAGGAAAGAGATTATGACCTTTACAGGGACATGGATGGAGTTGGAGGCCATCATCATTAACAAACTAATGCAGGAACAGAAGTCCAAACACAGCATCCTCTCAGTTTTAAGTGGGAGTGAGAACACATGGACACATAGACGCAAACAACACACACGGGTCCATCAGAGGTTGGAGGGTGGGAGGAGGGAGAAGATCAGAAAAAAATAACTAATGGATATCAGGCTTAGTAAATAGGTGATGAAATAATCTGTACAACAAACCCTCATGACACATGTTATCTACGTAGTAACCCTGCACATCCTGCACATGTACTTCTGAACATAAAATGAAAGCTAAAAAACTTAAAAACAACAGAAGCAAATAAAAAGAAAGAAAATAGATTTTAGATTGGTTTTACTTTTCTAATACAGGTGTTTTGTGCTATAAATATAAGAAGTGCACTTCTTGTCAGCCACATAGACTTGGATTTTGATCCTTTATTAAATTTGATGATTTCTGCTTTTTAATCAAGGTGATCAGATCATTTACATTTAAAGTGATAGTATGTATGTTTATGATCCCATTTAATCTCTTTTTGCTATTTAATTCACTGTAACTCCTCCTTGTCTTATTTTAATTATTGTTTTAGTATTTATGTATAGTATTCATTTTCACTTTTATCACCTACCTGAAAGTTACATTTTACCAATGGGCATACAGTATAATAACCTCATAATGCTATAATTCCATTTATGCTCTTGTGTCTTTTGTACTATGATTGTCATATACTTTATTTCTGTGGATATTAACCACACAGTACCAGGCTATTACTGTTTACTTTTAAAAAGTGATTATCATTACAAAGAATTAAGTAATGACTTTAAGAATTCCTTATAGTTATCTACTTAGTTACTGTATATAACATTTTAGTTTTTGAATATTTTTCTTTTTCTTTTCTTTTGCCTCACTCTGTCGCCCCGGCTGGAGTGCAGTGGAATGATCTTGGCTCACTGCAACCTCTGCCTCCCAGGTTCAAGCAATTCTCCTGCCTCAGCCTTCTGAGTAGCTGGAATTACAGGTGCCGGCCACCATGCCTGACTACTTTTTTTATTTTTCGTACAGATGGGGTTTCACCATGTTAGCCAGGCTGGTCTTGAACTCCTGACGTCAAGTGAACCACCCGCCTCAGCCTCCCAAAGTACTGGGATTACAGGTGTGAGTCACCACGCCTGGTCGGATATTTTTCTTTTCAGTATGTTAAACATATTGCTTCGCTATTTTCTTGGTTGCATTATTGTGAAACTTTAAAAAAATCCTTATCTTTGTTTCTTTGTACACATATGTATTTTCCTCTATTGAAAAATTTTTATCTTTATCATTGGTTTTAAACAATTTCAAATTTTTACATGATACATTTTGAGGAGGAAAATTCATATATATTTTATATAGTTTTTTCTACTCTTAAATAAAGTTATTTCAATATGTTCCAAACTTCCTTGAAGGATCATAATTATTAGCTTCAGTAATAATGCTTCACATTAATATAATAATAACAATGTTTACTGGAATTTTATTATGTGCCAAATATTCTTTCATTCTAAGCAATTTACATAGCCAACTCATTTAATTGTCACCACAGCCTTATAAAAATATATAATTATCATTACAATTTTACAAATGATAACAGTGCACAAAGGGGTTACTAAATTTTCCAAAGGTTATTAGCTAGTAAATAATGGCTCCAAGAATTGAACCCAGGCAGTGCGGTGCCAAATTCCAATTTTTAGTTTTTATTTTTATAGATTTAGAGAGTACAAGGGCAGTTCTGTTATGTGGATATATTGCATATTGATGAAGTCTGGGCTTTTAGTGTACAGCTTGCAGGAAATGCCTGAAGGGTTATTGACATCTTCAAGCCTGTTTTACACTGAGTAAATAATACAGACTTCTGCATTCTTTGTATACCTATAACTACTTTTTAGTTTTTCTGTACCCTCTTGCTTTTTGTTGTAACTTTTCATTCTGATATAGTGTAAAACTTATAGACAAGTTCAAAAAAGTAGTTAGTACCAGCCAAGTGTGGAGGCTCAGGCTTGTAATCCTAGCATTTTGGCAGGCCGAGTAGGGCAGATTACCTGAGGTCAGGAGTTCGATCACCCTGGCCAACATGGAAAAACCCCCATCTCTACTAAAATAACAAAAATCAACCAGGCATGGTTGCACAGGCCTGTAATCTCAGCTAGTCGGGAGGCTGAGGCAGGAGAATCGCTTGAACCGGGGAGGTGGAGGTTTCACTGAGCCGAGATTGCACCACTGCACTCCAGCGTGGGCGATGGAGAGAGACTATGTCTGGGGGGTGGGGGGGG
>NW_020259898.1:0-4595 GCF_003255815.1 Theropithecus gelada
TGAATTAAGAAAATGTGGCACATATACACCATGGAATACTATGCAGCCATAAAAAAGGATGAGTTTGTGTCCTTTGTAGGGACATGGATGCAGCTGGAAACCATCATTCTTAGCAAACTATCACAAGAACAGAAAACCAAACACCGCATGTTCTCACTCATAGGTGGGAACTGAACAATGAGATCACTTGGACTCAGGAAGGGGAACATCACACACCGGGGCCTATCATGGGGAGGGGGGAGGGGGGAGGGATTGCATTGGGAGTTATACCTGATGTAAATGACGAGTTGATGGGTGCAGCAGACCAACATGGCACAAGTATACATATGTAACAAACCTGCACGTTATGCACATGTACCCTACAACTTAAAGTATAATAATAATAAATAAATTAAAAATAAATAAATAAATAAATAAATCAAGATGCAAAGTACA
The DNA here is from genome assembly GCF_003255815.1 of Theropithecus gelada. Classification (NCBI taxonomy): domain Eukaryota; kingdom Metazoa; phylum Chordata; class Mammalia; order Primates; family Cercopithecidae; genus Theropithecus; species Theropithecus gelada. The sequence continues at coordinate 436 of NW_020259898.1, forward strand.
GAAGAATAAGAACTGTTTCAGAAGTAATACATTCAGGTTTTAGGTAAACTAGAATGTTATTATTTGCTTTCAGTCACCTGACACAGGCTATGGGGACCCAGCAGAAACTAATTGTCAGCCATATTTGGTGCTCAGGCTTCCCTTCTGTGAGTCTCTCACTAGTTACTGCTGCTTCTTATTTCATTGACTTCCCTCTCAACCTACCCTCTCCCCTGTTAGTTGCTGCATACCTCTGTATGACAGAGCCTACCATCTGCATCTCTCTCTGTAACTGGTTACCATGTGAACTTCTGGCAAGTGGAACTGAATGGCCAGAGGTGAGAGCCTTTTTGCATATCATTTTTAGCTTTTTGAATTGTGTACCTTGTGCATTTGTTCAAAAAATTAATAAATTATTAATTTAAAAAAAAAAAACAAAACAATAATAACCTTAAATGTAAATGGGCTAAATGCCCCAATTAAGAGACACAGACTGGCAAATTGGATAAAGAGGCAAGATCCATCAGTGTGCTGTATTCAGGAGACCCATCTCACATGCAGAGACACATATAGTCTCAAAATAAAGGGATGGAGGAAGATCTCTCAAGTAAATGGAAAGCAAAAAAGGCAGGGGTATCCTAGTCTCTGATAAAACAGACTTTAAACCAACAAAGATCAAAAGAGACAAAGAAGGCCATTACATAATAGTAAAAGGATCAATTCAACAAGAAGAGCTAACTATCCTAAATATATATGCACCCAATACAGGAACACCCAGATTCATAAAGCAAGTCCTTAGAGACCCACAAAGAAACTTAGACTCCGACACAATAATAATGGGAGACTTTAACACCCCACTGTCAACATTAGACAGATCAGCGACAGAGAAGGTTAACAAAGATATCCAGGACTTGAACTCAGCTCTGCACCAAGCGGACCTAATAGACATCTACAGAACTCTCCACCCCAAAACAACAGAATATACATTCTTCTCAGCACCACATCGCACTTATTTTAAAACTGACCACCTAATTGGAACTAAAATGCTCCTCAGCAAATACAAAAGAACAGAAATTACAATAAACTGTCTCTCAGACCACAGTGCAATCAAATTAGAACTCAGGATTAAGAAACTCACTCAAAACCACACAACTGCATGGAAACTGAGCAACCTGCTCCTGAGTGACTACTGGGTAAATAACAAAATGAAGGCAGAAATAAAGATGTTCTTTCAAACCAATGAGAACAAAGACACAATGTACCAGAATCTCAGGGACGCATTTAAAACAGTGTGTAGAGGGAAATTTATAGCACTAAATGCCCACAAGAGAAAGCAGCAAAGATCTAAAATTGACACCCTAACATCACAATTAAAAGAACTAGAGAAGCAAGAGCAAACAAATTCACAAGCTAGCAGAAGACAAGAAATAACTAAGATCACAGAACTGAAGGAGACAGAGACACAAAAAACCCTTCAAAAGAAATCAATGAATCCAGGAGCTGGTTTTTTGAAAAGATCAACAAAATTGATAGACTGCTAGCAAGACTAATAAAGAAGAAAAGACAGATCAAATAGATGCAATAAAAAATAATAAAGGGGATATCACCGCTGATCCCACAGAAATACAAACTACCATGAGAGAATACTATAAACACCTCTACACAAATAAACTAGGAAATCTAGAAGACATGGATAAATTCCTGGACACATACACACTCCCAAGACTAAACCAGGAAGAGTTGAATCTCTGAATAGACCAATAACAGGCTCTGAAATTGAGGCAGTAATTAATAGCCTACAAACCAAAAAAAGAGTCCAGGACCAGGCAGATTCACAGTCAAATTCTACCAGAGGTACAAGGAGGAGCTGGCACCATTCCTTCTGAAACTATTCCAAACAATATAAAAAGAGGGAATCCTTCCCTAACTCATTTCATGAGGCCAGCATCATCCTGATACCAAATCCTGGCAGAGATACAACAAAAAAAAGAGAATTTTAGACCAATATCCCTGATGAACATCGATGCGAAAATCCTCAATAAAATACTGGCAAATCAAATCCAGTAGTACATCAAAAAGTTTATCCACCACGAACGAGTCTGCTTCACCCATGGGATGCAAGACTGGTTCAACATGTGCAAATCAATAAGTGTAATCCATCACATAAACAGAACCAATGACAAAAACCAGATGATTACCTCAATAGATTCAGAAAAGGCCTTTGACAAAATTCAACAGCCCTTCATGCTAAAAACTCTCAAAAAACTAGGTATTGATGGAATGTATCTCAAAATAATAAGAGCTATTTATGACAAACCCACAGCCAATATTATACTGTATGGGCAAAAACTGGAAGCTTTCCCTTTGAAAACGAGTATGAGACAAGTATGCCCTCTCTCACCACTCCTACTCAACATAGTGTTGGAAGTTCTGGCAAGGGCAGTAGGCAAGAGAAAGAAATAAAGGGTATTCAATTAGGAAAAGAGGAAGTCAAATTGTCCCTGTTTGCAAATGATATGATTGTATATTTAGAAAACCCCATCGTCTCAGCCCCAAATCTCCTTAAGCTGATAAGCAACTTCAGCAAAGTCTCAGGATACAAAATCAATGTGCAATAATCACAAGCATTCCTATACCCCAACAACGGACAAACAGAGAGCCAAATCATGAGTGAATTCCCATTCACAATTGCTACAAAGAGAATAAAATACCTAGGAATCCAACTTACAAGAGATGTGAAGGACCTCTGCAAGGAGAACTACAAACCACTGCTCAATGAAATAAAAGATGACCCAAACAAATGGAAGAACATTCTATGCTCATGGATAGGAAGAATCAATATCATGAAAATGCCCATACTGTCCAATGCCAACCTCATCAAGCTACCAATGACTTTCTTCACAGAATTGGAAAAAACTACTTTAAAGTTCATATGGAACCAAAAGAGAGCCCACTTTGCCAAGACAATCCTAAACCAAAAGAACAAAACTGGAGGCATCACGCTACCTGACTTCAAACTATAGTACAAGTCTACAGGGGGGCGGAGCAAGATGGCCGAATAGGAGCAGCTCCAGTCTTCAACTCCCAGCGCCAGCGACACAGAAGACCGGTCATTTCGGCATTTTCAACTGAGGTACTGGGTTCATCTCACTGGGGAGTGCCGGACGATCGGTACTGGTCAGCTGCTGCAGCCCGACCAGCGAGAGCTGAAGCAGGGCGAGGCATTGCCTCACCTGAGAAGCGCAAGGGGGAAGGGAATCCCTTTTCCTAGCCAGGGGAACTGAGACACACAACACCTGGAGAATCGGGTAACTCCCACCCCAATACTGCGCTTTGAGCAAACAGGCACACCAGGAGATCATATCCCACACCTGGCCGGGAGGGTCCCACACCCACGGAGCCTCCCTCATTGCTATTACAGCAGTCTGTGATCTACCGGCAAGGCAGCAGCGAGGCTGGGGGAGGGGCGCCCGCCATTGCTGAGGCTTAAGTAGGTAAACAAAGCTGCTGGGAAGCTCGAACTGGGTGGAGCTCACAGCAGCTCAAGGAAACCTGCCTGTCTCTGTAGACTCCACCTCTGGGGGCAGGGCACAGAAAACAATAACAAAGCAGCAGACACCTCTGCAGACGCAAACGACTCTGTCAGACAGCTTTGAAGAGAGCAGTGGATCTCCCAACACGGAGGTTGAGATCTGAGAAGGGACAGACTCCCTGCTCAAGCGGGTCCCTGACCCCTGAGTAGCCTAACTGGGAGACATCCCCCACTAGGGGCAGTCTGACACCCCACACCTCACAGGGTGGAGTACACCCCTGAGAGGAAGTTTCCAAAGCAAGAATCAGACAGGTACACTTGCTGTTCAGAAATATTCTATCTTCTGCAGCCTCTGCTGCTGTTACCCAGGCAAATAGGGTCTGGAGTGGACCTCAAGCAATCTCCAACAGACCTACAGCTGAGGGTCCTGACTGTTAGAAGGAAAACTATCAAACAGGAAGGACACCTACACCAAAACCCCATCAGTACATCACCATCATCAAAGACCAGAGGCAGATAAAACCACAAAGATGGGGAAAAAGCAGGGCAGAAAAGCTGGAAATTCAAAAAACAAGAGCGCATCTCCCCCGGCAAAGGAGCGCAGCTCATTGCCAGCAACGGATCAAAGCTGGACGGAGAATGACTTTGA
>NW_020259899.1:0-4594 GCF_003255815.1 Theropithecus gelada
ACTTTTCCAACTTTGGTATAAAGAACAGAGCCATACTTTTGAATTGGGGGTGATGGCTGTTTGGCCAGGAAATAGAGCAAAAAATTGTTCAAGCAGAGATTTTTTTTTTTTTTTTTTTTTTTTGAGATGGAGTTTCATTCTTCTCGCCCAGGCTGGAGCACAGTGGCGCAATCTCGGCTCACTGCAACCTCCACCTCCCGGGTTCAAACGATTCTCTTGTCTCAACCTCCCGAGTAGCTGGGATTACAGGTGTCCGCCAGCACATCCAGCTATTTTTTTGTTTTTTAGTAGAAATGGGGTTTCATCATGTTGACCAGGCTGGTCTTGAGCTCCTGACCTCAGGTGATCCACCCTCCTCGGCCTCCCAAAGTGCAGGGATTACAGGTGTGAGCCACTGTGCCCGGCCTCAAGCAGGGACTTTCACCAGCTCAGTGCCCAGAACAGTGTAGAAGCGGAAGAATATTTGTTTTTTGTTTGTTTGTTTGTTGTTTGTTTTTTTGAGACAGGGTATTGCTCTGTCACCCAGGCGGGAGTGCATTGGTGCAGTCATGGCTCACCGCAGCCTCAACTTCTTGGGCTCAAGCGATCCCCCCACTTGAGCCTTTCGAGTAACTGGGACCACAGGCCTGCACCACTATGCTTGGCTGATTTACTTATTTATTTATTTATTTTTTATGTATAGAGATGGGGTTTCACCATGTTTTCCAGGTTGGTCTCACACTCCTGGCCTCAAGTGATCCACCTGCCCCAGCCTCCCAAAGTGCTGAGATTACAGGCATTGGCCACCACTCCCAGCCAAGAATCTTTGTTGAGAGATTGAGTAAATATAGGATTCAGGGTTGACATTGACATCTTCTGCAGGTTACAAAAGAAGGATCTGAGGCTCAGAGAGATCACCTGCCCTTGGTCACACAGCAGAGAGAATTGATAAAGGAACCAAAGATGTCTAGACTTCCAGACAGGGATCGTTTCATCACCGTAACTCCTCTGGCCAGAATTTTTCCTGTACTGTTATGCCCAGACCGTTTATTCCCCGAAGAAGACCACCAGAGTCCAGAGTCAAAGCTAAGCAGCAAGGATCTTTATTACAGGTTCGAACCTGGAACTCTCCCTCACTCGCGAAACGAGACGGGCAGGAGAGCCCCCCCCACTGAGCTCCGAGCAGTGTTATATAGTCTAAGAAAAGTGGGCATAGAGTTATTATACAAATCAGATATATGATTGGCTAGTGTTTGAACAAGGCGATTTGGCTAACTATGATTGGTTCCCGCCATTTCTGGTATTTCGGTTCAACCTTTGAGGCGGGAGAGCAGGTTTATGGCAGCAAGAGTTTATCTTACTTAAACACGTCTTGTGACCTTGCCTCAGAACTTATAAAATCTCTGGTATGTGCAAAACAAAATCTCTGGTACGTGCAGAAAAACAGGTGCTCACAGAACTTATGAAATCTCTGGTATGTGCAAAGATTAGAGAGCAGAACAAAGGTGTAGCGGGGGGGGCGGGTACACATCTATCTTTGTGTCCTTTCATTACGTTTAATTAAATGCAGTATACTTTGGGGAGAAATGAAAGCTAATCGCTAACTGAAGACATTTATTTGCCCAATGAGTTCATGACTCTGCTGCTTCAGGATACTAAGAGATAGCATGGTTAATGCACTTTTGATTTTCATATTAAACTACGAGTCATTTCTGTTTATTTTAGAATTCTTTCCTCATCTGTTGTATGTGGTGGTCACCAGGAATGGGAGCCCCATCACCCACTCAGGAAGTGATGGACTGACTCCCTGTCAATGGATAAAGAAACACTGTTTTCATAAGCGTGGTCATGTGGATCAAAGAGTGGGTCCTCCACACATGTTCCCAATTAACTGTGGCCATCCCATTCTGCGTCCCTTCCACTCTCCAGTGTACTTTCTAATCCTTCCACAGCCCATAAACAAAAGGGAAGCCCAGCCCAGCCAAAACAAAAGCAGAAAACAGCCAAAGGAAGATGAAAGCATCCTAGAGATTAGTGAGAGACTCCAGATATCCCAGTATCCCAAGGTGACTCCAATTCACAATGGCTGACTGGCCCTGGCTTCTTACCCCAGGGGGCAGTCTCATCTGCACCCAGTACCGCTTCCCACGAGGACCCCAGAGCTCAGTCTCTAGCACCAGACTCTGTGCTTTGATACACACTGCTGGCCATCTTTGCAATACCTTCACCTGAATGTTTTATAGTCATCTTCAATTCAGCATGTATTATTAGTCCAACTGTGTAATTAACATCTATGCATTTCACTGTATGTAAATCTTACTTTAACAAAAACTAAAAATTTTAAAAAGAAGCAAGGTTAAAGTGACTTTCATCTTTCCCTCTATCAAAACTCCTCCTCCTAAGGTGTTGAGCTCACCTCAGAGTATCCCTCAGCTCCCTAAGCCTCTGCACCCAATCAGTCAGCAAGACCTATTGAGTCCACCCATTCCATTTCTCTCGAAACTTTCCTTTTCTCTACATTCTCTCATCAATTCCCATCATCACATTTTACTCAAATGATACTGACCACCTACTATAGACCAGGCACTGTGCGAGGCCGTAAGTCTACATTACGAACAACACATAGATAGTGTCACACTGGAGTTTGCATTTTAGAATCCCAGGTGGAAACTACACCACAGGGGCACTGGGAACACAGAAGTGATTCTCTCTACATAGGGGTAGGGGGCTTGGTGGGCTGCACAGATGGCAGAGGTCAGGGATGGGTCTGGAAAGTTCCTGGAGAGGCTGATCTCTGTTGAAACATGAATAGCGTTTTTCAAGTGGACAAAAGTAGAACTGCATTCCAGCCAATGAGAAGAGCTCAGACAGGAGCAGCTGGAGGGAGCGTGAAAGTCATTCTGGTTTGAGGCTGGGGGGTGAAGGTTGTTAGTTTGTTTGTTTGAGGATTTGTTCTAAAGGAGCTAGAAGTGGAGAAACAGGTGGGAACCAGATCATGGGAGGTTTTGTCAATCACATTCAGGAGTTTGAATCTTAACCCGTCAGCACAGGGAATGTCAGTAGGGTTTCAAACAAGGAACTAGTCAACCTCACTCTTTAGGAAGATCGCTTTAGAGATCATGATCTCTCATGGGAACAGCTACAATTATTTTTCTTAACTCTCATCTCCCCTCCCTCCATACACCATTTCCTAAGTGAAAAACAAGATGATGTGTCTTCCCTAATTAAAAAACAAAACAATATAAAAACCCCAACATAGCTCCCCATAGCAGATATTCCAAACTCCACTTCCAACTCCAAGGGAAATTGTTCCTGGAGATGTTCATAGTTGTTATGGGAGAATGGGAGAGAGGGGAAATCATTTCCTTGCAAAAAACACTCTGATTAACCTTTATACAAGATTAAACAGGTTTCCTTTCCATTGCAGGACTTCTCAGGCCTTCAATTTTCTTTCTTTCTTTTTCTTTCTTTCTTTCTTTCTTCCTTTCTTCCTTTCTTCCTTTTCTTTTCTTTCTTCTTTTTTGAGATGAAGTCTTGCTCTGTAGCCCAGGTTTAAATGCAGTAGCATGATCTTGGCTCACTGTAACCTCCGCCTCCTTGGTCCCGGTTCAAGCAATTCTCCTGTATCAACCTCCTGAGTAGCTGGAACTACAGGCATGTGCCACCGTGCCCAGTTAATTTTTTTGTATTCTTAGGAGAGATGGGGTTCCACCATGTTGGCCAGGCTGGTCTTGAACTCCTGACCTCATGATCTGCCCACCTCTGCCTCGCAAAGTGCTGGGATTACAGGCGTGAGCCACAGCACCCAACCGAGGCTTCAATTTTCTACAATCAATTATGACTATTTGGAAAGGGGATTCAGGATTCAAATTCCTTAACTTAGTAAACAAGTGAGCTCTTTGTTCTTGGAGCATTGATTAGTATCTTCATGGACTAGTCTTCTGTGAAATGCTGAACTCCAAACTCAGCTAAAAGTGCAAAGTCCAAATTCAGCTAAGTGAATAGGGTCATGATTAATCTAGTCTCAACTTTTATCCCTTCCTCCCACACACACACCCTTCTTAGTGCCCTTACCTTCCTTTTACACTTGAGGAATTCTTGGTCATCCTTTAAGCCATAGCCAAACAGCAACTCCACTGTGAAAAAATGGCCCCGGGGCGTAGCCTCATCTGCACCCAATACCACTTGGGTGAAGGTTGCAGAGATACAGGTTTATCTGAATCAAGGTTAATGTCCATGAAACCCCTCTATATGCTATTTGGAAATCATTTGGATGAATAGTTCTATAATCTTAATCTTTCTTTACAAAGAAAATTAAAGGTTCTCTATGATGCCTAAGAGACTCCAGCCTCTAGAGACTGTGCACTGTCCTGTGTTTAAAGGGACATCAGTCGTTCTCAGCCTCTCTGCTCTAGATTACGTGGATAATAGAAGCATCATGTCAAGCCACTGGATACCATGATGGACTGGGGACAAAGGGAGTGCTGGAAAGATTTTTGAAGTGTATGTTTGAGAATGAGTGGGGGTAGCCTGGATCTCAGACAAAGGGTGTTAGAATGAAGGAAATGGGTCCTAGAATGGAGAGACTGGAAATCATAAAGAATATACAGAACGA
>NW_020259900.1:0-4592 GCF_003255815.1 Theropithecus gelada
GGGCTTCCCTTTGTGGGTACCCCGACCTTTCTCTCTGGCTGCCCTTACGATTTTTTCCTTGATTTCAACTTTGGTGAATCTGGCAATTATGTGTCTTGGAGTTGCTCTTCTCGAGACGTATCTTTGTGGCGTTCTCTGTATTTCCTGGATTTGAGTGTTGGCCTGCCCTACTAGGTTGGGGAAGTTCTCCTGGATGATATCCTGAAGAGTGTTTTCCAACTTGGTTCCATTTTCCCTCTCACTTTCAGGCCCACCAATCAGACGTAGATTTGGTCTTTTTACATAATCCCATACTTCTTGCAGGCTTTGTTCATTTCTTTTTCTTCTTTTTTCTTTAGGTTTCTCTTCTCGCTTCATTTCATTCATTTGATCCTCAATCGCTGATACTGTTTCTTCCAGTTGATCGAGTCGGTTACTGAAGCTTGTGCATTTGTCATCTCTGTCATTTCGTTTATGACCTTCTCTGCATTAATTACTCTAGCTATCAATTCTTCCACTCTTTTATCAATATTTTTAGTTCCTTTGCGCTGGGTACGTAATTCCTCCTTTAGCTCTGAGAAGTTTGATGGACTGAAGCCTTCTTCTCTCATCTCGTCAAAGTCATTCTCCGTCCAGCTTTGATCCGTTGCTGGCGATGAGCTGCGTTCCTTTGGAGGGGGAGATGCGCTCTTATTTTTTGAATTTCCAGCTTTTCTGCCCTGCTTTTTCCCCATCTTTGTGATTTTATCTGCCTCTGGTCTTTGATGATGGTGACGTACTGATGGGGTTTTGGTGTAGGTGTACTTCCTGTTTGATAGTTTTCCTTCTAACAGTCAGGACCCTCAGCTGTAGGTCTGTTGGAGATTGCTTGAGGTCCACTCCAGACCCTGTTTGCCTGGGTATCAGCAGCAGAGGCTGCAGAAAATAGAATATTGCTGAACAGTGAATGTACCTGTCTGATTCTTACTTTGGAACCTTCCTCTCAGGCGTGTACTCCACCCTGTGAGGTGTGGGGTGTCAGACTGCCCCTAGTGGGGGATGTCTCCCAGTTAGGCTACTCAGGGGTCAGGGACCCACTTGAGCAGGCAGTCTGTCCGTTCTCAGATCTCAACCTCTGTATTGGGAGATCCACTGCTCTCTTCAAAGCTGTCAGACAGAGTCGTTTGCGTCTGCAGAGGTTTCTGCTGCTTTTTTTTGTTGTTGTTGTTGTTGTTGTTTAGCTGTGCCCTGTCCCCAGAGGTGGAGTCTACAGAGACAGGCAGGTTTCTTTGAGTGCTGTGAGCTCCACCCAGTTTGAGCTTCTCAGTGGCTTTGTTTACCTACATAAGCCTCAGCAATGGCGGGCGCCCCTCCCCCAGCCTTGCTGCTGCTTTGCAGTTAGGTCACAGACTGCGGTGCTAGCAATGAGGGAGGCTCCGTGGGTGTGGAACCCTCCCGGCCAGGTGTGGGATATAATCTCCTGGTGTGCCTGTTTGCTTAAAGCGCAGTATTGGGGTGGGAGTTACCCAATTTTCCAGGTGTTGTGTGTCTCAGTTCCCCTGGCTAGGAAAAGGGATTCCCTTCCCCCTTGCGCTTCCCAGGTGAGGCGATGCCTCGCCCTGCTTCAGCTCTCACTGGTTGGGCTGCAGCAGCTGACCAGCACCGATTGTCCGGCACTCCCTAGTGAGATAAACCCAGTACCTCAGTTGAAAATGCAGAAATCACCTGTCTTCTGTATCGTTCGCGCTGGGAGTTGGAGACTGGAGCTGTTCCTATTTGGCCATCTTGCTCCGCCCCTCCCTATATAATCTTTTTGAGTTGAATCTTTAATCATTATAAAGTGACCTTCTTTATCCCTTAACGATGATTTGTTTGTGTTAAGGTATATTTAATTGGTATTAATTCCATTATACAGGTTTTCTTTGTGATGTTTCCCTGATATGTCCTTTTCCATTCTTTGTGTTTCAATATTTCCATGTCTTTATGCCTCAAATATGCTTCTTATAAATAGTAGAGAGCTAGATTTTTTAAAAATTCAATTAGACAATATACCTTTAAACAGGTATTTTTAACCAATGTACTTGTAATTATTTCTGTATTTGGACTTGTTTCTCCCATCTAAGCCTGTTATTGAAATGGGAAAAGTTCCCTCAGTGCCTTTGCAGGGCATGCCGTGGGGGTGTGGCTCACTTCTTCTGTGTCCCGCTGCTCAAACCTCTAGAGGGAGCATGCAGATGGGCAGATGTGGGGCTCCAATCCCAGGGCAGCATCTAGCGGTGAATGTTTACAGCTCCTGAAGTCCCAGTGGGTGTGTGTTACAGGGTGTTCTTTTAGTTTAGCTGTCCATAGGTGGCTTGTGTTAATCGGTTCAATTAGACCCCCTGCCTTATTGCAAGGACAGAGGGCTTTCTGCATTCCAAGCTTTCTTGCTTTGGTGTACTAGAATAATCTGATCACACGAGGGCTTGGAGAATGAGTGCAAGGTTTTATTGAGTGGAGGTTCTCAGCAGATGGATGTAGAGCCAGAAGGGAGATGGAGTGGGAAGGTGGTTTTCCCCTGGAGTCAGGCAACTCAGCAGCCTGGGCTCTCCTCCAACAGCCCCAGCCAAACTCCATGTTGTTCTGCCGGTGGATGGATTGCAGGCCTGCTGGCTCTGTGCCGCGGTGTGACTCTTGATGTCAAGCTGCTTGTGCGTCTGCCTGCTAGGGTCTTGGGGTTTTTATAGGCCCAGGATGGGGGCATGGCAGGCTGGGGTGGTCTTGGAAAATGCAACATTTAGGCAGGAAAAGACAAATGCCTGTCCTCACCTACGTCTGTGGGCACATGCCCGGGGGTAGAGCTCTAGCCAGGGACCATGCCCTCCTCTACCCACCTTGGCCTCCCAAAGTGCTGGGATTATAGGTGTGAGCCACCATGCCCAGCCTGCTTTCTCTGTTTCTTTCTTAATATTGCCAAAGATGTATTTATTTTGTCGGTTTTTTCAAAGAACCAAATACTGACCTTGTTGATCTTTTCTATTTTATCTTTGTGTTCTATTTAGTTGATTTTTATGCTTAGTTTTATCCTTCTTACTACTTTATTTGGGTTTATTCTGTTAAAATTCTGGAATGTTAAGTTAGATATCATTGAGGGGGCGGAGCAAGATGGCCGAATAGGAACAGCTCCAGTCTCCAGCTCCCAGCGTGAGCGACACAGAAGACCAGTGATTTCTGCATTTTCAACTGAGGTTCTGGGTTCATCTCACTAGGGAGTGCCAGACAATCGGTGCTGGTCAGCTGCTGCAGCCCAACCAGTGAGAGCTGAAGCAGGGCGAGGCATCGCCTCACCTGGGAAGCGCAAGGGGGAAGGGAATCCCTTTTCCTAGCCAGGGGAACTGAGACACACAACACCTGGAAAATCGGGTAACTCCCACCCCAATACTGCGCTTTACCAAGGGTCTTAGCAAACGGGCACACCAGTAGATTATATCCACACCTGGCCGGGAGGGTTCCACGCCCATGGAGCCTCCCTCATTGCTAGCACAGCAGTTTGTGATCTAACGGCAAGGCAGCAGCAAGGCTGGGGGACGGGCACCTGCCATTGCTGAGGCTTACGTAGGTAAACAAAGCCACTGAGAAGCTCAAACTGGGTGGAGCTCACAGCAGCTCAAGGAGGCCTGCCTGTCTCTGTAGACTCCACCTCTGGGGACAGGGCACAGCTAAACAACAACAACAACAATAACAAAAAAGCAGAAGAAACCTCTGCAGACGCAAACGACTCTGTCTGACAGCTTTGAAGAGAGCAGTGGATCTCCCAACATGGAGGTTGAGATCTGAGAACGGACAGACTGCCTGCTCAAGTGGGTCCCTGACCCCTGAGTAGCCTAACTGGGAGACATCCCCTACTAGGGGCAGTCTGACACCCCACACCTCACAGGGTGGAGTACACCCCTGAGAGGAAGGTTCCAAAGCAAGAATCAGACAGGTACACTCGCTGTTCAGCAATATTCTATCTTCTGTAGCCTCTGCTGCTGATACCCAGGCAAACAGGGTCTGGAGTGGACCTCAAGCAATCTCCAACAGACCTACAGCTGAGGGTCCTACTGTTAGAAGGAAACCTAACAAACAGGAAGGACACCCACACCAAAACCCCATCAGTACGTCACCATCATCAAAGACCAGAGGCAGATAAAACTACAAAGATGGGGAAAAAGCAGGGCAGAAAAGCTGGAAATTCAAAAAATAAGAGCGCATCTCCCCCTCCAAAGGAACGCAGCTCATCGCCAGCAACGGATCAAAGCTGGACGGAGAATGACTTTGACGAGATGAGAGAAGAAGGCTTCAGTCCATCAAACTTCTCAGAGCTAAAGGAGGAATTACGTACCCAGCGCAAAGAAACTAAAAATCTTGAAAAAAGAGTGGAAGAATTGATAGCTAGAATAATTAATGCAGAGAAAGCCATAAAGGAACTGACAGAGATGAAAACCATGACACGAGAAATACGTGACAAATGCACAAGCTTCAGTAACCGACTCGATCAACTGGAAGAAACAGTATCAGCGATTGAGGATCAAATGAATGAAATGAAGCGAGAAGAGAAATCTAAAGAAAAAGAAGAAAAAGAAATGAACAAAGCCTGCAAGAAGTATGGGATT
>NW_020259901.1:0-4591 GCF_003255815.1 Theropithecus gelada
GGAGGGGTGGCATAGACAATTCAAGACTGTCTTTCCCACCCTTTTCAGTGCTTCTTTCCTTGATACAGTGTTAAAACCAGGTGCTGTGATCTCTCACTTGATTTTTGTTTCTTACAAAGGTGCCTTATTGTGTGGATAATTGTTCAGTTTGATGTTGCTGGGATCACTGGAGGGTTCTATATAGCCATCTTGCTCCACCTCCACCCTAAATATTTGTTATTAATCACTAAATATTTTTAATTTCCCAATAAAAATTTTAATCTATTCAAAATCATCTGATTTGTAATCTTCAATAAGTTCCTTATTTCAATGTGCTTATTTCCCCAGTTTTAAAATTTCATGTTAAATATATGCTGCATTGTCCTTGTTCATCAGGGTAAGAAATAATATGTATGGTAATAGGTACCCAATGGCTGCCTCTTGGGTAATTGCCAGAAATAAATTGTATAAACAGCTTTTACTATGGTTGCTTTATTTTTAACCCTCAGAAAATGGTAGCAGTCAGTGTGGCCCATGGGGATAAATGAAACAACATATGTAAAGCACCGTGTATAATTCACAACACAGGATGAGTAAAAAAAAGTTGTAGTTTTGTTATCATTATTATTAAAAAGGATTTAAATTAATGGTATATTAGGTTGCATTTTAATATCCATTGAAAATAAAGAAAACAATTTAAATAATACTCTTCAGACTCATCTTAAGAACATGGGCATACATTTTATTATTCATAGGGAAATAATAGAGTTCTGACCTACTGATATGTCAGAAACATAATGTCAGAAAAGATTTTAGACCCCTTCTAGCCAGTGTCATTGGTGGTCAAAATTAGTCTTGGAATTGCCACAGTCGCACTCTTTAAATGTGTAAACAGAATCCCTTCATATTGAGCAAAAATTTTTGAAACCAGAACAAATAAGGGAGATTTCTACTCTAAGCCCAAGTTTTAAAGTCTGAGAAAGTTCAGATGACTTGCCCAAGTGAAACAGAACATTTATGAGATAAGAGGGAGTTCAATACTTCATTGAATAATTTTAATAATTGTAAATTTTATCCTAAAATTTTCCTAGACATTTGAAAATTTAGAGATGAGATGGAGCAACTGGAATAAAGTTTTTGATAAAAAATATCTGAGTTGAAGTAGTGAGTTTGATGGGAACATATAAAAAAGAAAAGTGGTAAGTTGCAATTATTTAGTGAAGCTTTATGGTTTACTTAATTTAAATACATAGTAAAAGTCGGTATTTGCGTTATTCGTCCGCATTACATTGTTATCTTTAATCTCTCTATAGCATTTGCTAAACATATAGCTTTTCAGTCTTCAGAGTATTGATACTGTACCAAAATATCTAAAAATTAATGAGATATAATTGTTATATAATTCACAGAGAAGTTAAAAGAAATGAGTAAATTTTGGGTGGAGGACTGACTTTAATATTTGTCTACTTTCTCAATCACATGAGAACATTAAAAGAGCTAACATGTATTTGGAGCTATGTACCAGACAGAGGGTTTAGTATATTTTGCTCTTGTCTCAGTTAGTCATGTACAATCCTTCAATTTTAGTATTGATGTGTTCATTCATCTATAAACTGTTAAGGAATTGACATCCCTAGAATCATACAGTAGAAACAAGTGTAAGTATTTTTCCAAAACCTAAACATTTTATCATACTGTCTTTCTCAGCATTTATACACGTATGCACAAAGTGTATCTATTTGTTGTAATGTTGAATATAAAGTCAGGACTTTAAATTCTAATGTATTCACAAGATCATCTTTCTCTAATCAAAAATTAGGAGGTATATAATCTACCTCCTACCTGGATAAAGATGTTTGAGATCAAAACCTACATTTGTAAATGCCGATCCAGATGCCGATCACAGACATTGTGTTGGTTTTGTTTTGTAAGGTCAGCTATTATTCTACTACAGTGATGCAATATTGTCAATGAAGACGTGCACTAGAATCATATAATGCAAAAATAACCATTTTTCTTAGCATATATGCCATTTTAGAGAATATCAGTACAAATAGCAGTCTAGTAACAGTAAAATAATATTAGAATGGAAATAATCCTTCTTTCCTTTCTTCAATAAAGAAGAGATATGTTATTGCACCTTTAGGTCCAATTGCCACATCTTTCCTTGAGCTATTTTTTTAATGCCAGGCTACAAATTTTCACACATAGAAAATATGGAGATTCCATAAGGGAATTTGAGAAAAAAATGCATTTCTACCATATATAGTTAGTTGTGCATCATAAATGTGTCCTTTTCGTTTAGAGAAAAATAAGCTTAAATATTCTATGTACTCACTGCTCATCTCAAAGAAAGAATGCAACATCTAAGCTCTTATATTCTTAAACTTACAGGAGAAAAATATATTCACAAAATACAAATGAATTATTGAATTCATATTGAGTTATTTTGATTTCTTAACTGGGAAAGATCTTTTCAATATATTCATCAAATTAAATGAAAATTCTCAACATTTGGAGAAACATTGCCAGGTGGGTAAAACATTTTCTCTATATTTATGTTGCCCACACTGGAGATTTATTTGCAAATGTTTGTATATTACGAAGAGCTAAGCTGCAATATTGCTTTGTTGATATAGGTCAAGGTTTCACAAATGATTCTAGTAGGCAAGAGTGGAAATAAGAGAAATTTTGAATAAAAATCACTTGATGGACCAGGCACAGTGGCTCACGCCTGTAATCCTAGCACTTTGAGAGGCTGAGGCAGGAGGATCACAAGGTCATGTGATCGAAACTGTCCTGGCTACCATGGTGAAACCCTGTCTCTACTAAAAGTACAAAAAAATTAGCCAGGCGTGGTGGTAGGTGCCTGTAGTACCAGCTACTTGGGAGGCTGAGGTAGGAGAATGGCATGAACCTGGGAGGCAGAACTTGCAATGAACTGAGATGGAACCACTGCAATCCAGTCTGGGAGACAGGGCAAGACTCCACCTCAAAAAAAAAAAAAAAGGAATCACTTGATGATCAGCTTGCCCTACATTTGTGGCCTTAAGGCCTTAAGAAAGTTATGCACGTTAAAATATCCTTCTGAAGTCTTAAATAGCACCTAGTCTCCTGTTCACAAAAGTTGCCAATTGGCAAAATGCAGTAAAAATAACTCATTTCCCCTGAATCCTAAAGGTGACTTTTGGAAAACATAAAGGTATTTAACTCATTTTCAACACTACAGATATAAAGCATTTTCAGATATTACGATCTACATTGGCTTGTTTCAATGCAAGTTTTATCCAAAAGCAGCAGCGCACAAGCACATATAAATAGCTTTCAGTAATTTTAGCAAATGTTTGACATTTTAAAAGATATGCTTTGCTAAACTATGTAGGCATGTTTTAACAGTACGTTCTAAAACTACTATAATTATGACGTTTATAGAATTCTAATGTAAATCATGCTTGGCAGCCTCTTATTTTTTAAGAAAAAAAATGTATTCCTGGGTAAAATGTACATTAAATGAAACATTTTTTTAATGCTCCCATGTAAGCTACATATTTGATCAGTAAATATTATGTTCAATATTTGTGACTAGATACAATTATCAAAAGTAATTGTGAAGTTAAAAAATTTTAAATAGTGTGGCCAGTTTTCAAATCTACCAAACAGAAAGTAACTTGCCAAAATTCTAGCAAATAGTAAACTTCTTATTTACTGAACTTCTGATTATCCAAAGAATAAGTGTAGGGGCTGATCAGACCCAATACCAGGCTGTGGGGGCTAAAGTCCAGCAGAGTCAAAGGAATGAGCAAAGACAAGAGAGAAAGTGGGATCAGGGGGCCAATGATAGTATGGAGGCTGCGAAGGCCCCAGCTCTGGGACCCCACGCTATTTGTTGGTGATCAAACCAAGAAACAGGTGGGGAAGATGTGGGGGTTGAAAGGAAGCAGTGTATCAAGTGAAGGAGCTACAGCTGTGACAGTTTAGCACTTTCTTTGAAACATATGGCTACTTGAGATAATGGGAGTGCTAGAAGCGAGGAGCCAGCAAATCTGGACACATTTCAAAGGACAGGAGGGGTTTTAGACCCTGGACGCCAGACATGTTCCAAGACTCTTTTACATTATGCCAGACAGGCAAGCCCTGCCTCAGCTTCTCTCCCAACACTCAGCTTTTCTCTCAACAAGAAGTTAGATGGATAGTTAGAGATTTGATCCTATTAGCATCATTTATCAAGTCTGTCTAGTATAAGCGAGTTTGTGCCATAGAATTCACATTCATGGATCTGTTTAGAACTGGAAGGTGTAAGTTAAGAATGAGAAGACCAAGTTAGTGGAGACGTAATCAGACACTTTAGAGATACATTACCAGATGTCATGGTCTAAAAGAAACATTGCTAAGAAACATAAAAAGGCAATGCTTTGGCTTTTGACTCACTGTTTTAAAAACTTCTAAAGTTATTTTCTTTTTTTACTCCCAGTCTGTATCTGAAGCAAATACTTTATTTCAGAAAAATATTTCACTGCTCACTAAATAATCCTGGCCTCTGCCTAATAATGTAGAACAAAGTCTGGTGTTTTTAGAAACAAAGAATTTGGTTTTTCATGGCCCTGAAATTGAT
>NW_020259902.1:0-4590 GCF_003255815.1 Theropithecus gelada
GAAGCATCTGGGTGGTCAAAGCCAGACATGCCTAGAACAGGACGCAGGGAGTGGGAGTGTTAGAGGCTCACCTTGTCATGCTGGCCACTGGGTGGCAGGGGCTGGTTTCAGGGAAGGCACAACTGGGATGGGTGTTACTGCCTTTGTTGAAACCGGCCCCTGGTTAGGTAGAGCTGGCCAGGAACTGCTGGTCCCACCCTGGCTGCACTCCTCGGTGAACAGGAGAAGCAAAAACTCAGACCCAGCCAGCCCTCTCCAACCAAGTGCCAGTTCCTGTTTCTGATGCCTCCACCCACAGGGCCCTGTTTCCCCGTGGTGCCCGCTACTCCACACCCGGGAGACCCAGGTTGTCTCTGCAACACAGTGAGACGGTGCAGACCTGGGAATCATGGTGGGTGTTGGGGCCTTACTGTGCTCAGGATTCCCTGGGAAACATTGCGTGCCTGCCACGCTCCAATACGAGCAGAAGGAGGGTGCCCTCTAGAATCTAGAGTCTGGGAAGAGGAGGACGGCCCCTTCCTCGGAGGCCACAGCTATGGCTGCCACCTCTGTAGACCGCTGCTAGCAGCAGCAGTGCAGTGCAACCCCCAATAGCGCTCCCCGGCCCCATGCTACAGGGCACGTAAACATGACAGTGCCCCCAAATCACCTCACTGCCCCCATCTGTGCAGCCAGGGATAGTGCCCCTAACCAGCTGGAGGTAGTGACAGCCCAGATAGCGCCCCCAACCTGCCCCCTGTCATAACAGTGCAGGAGCTGATAGCGCCCCTAACCCTCTTCCCAGCTGGTGGTGCGGCCCCAGTAGCACACGCAACCACCTCCACCACCAGGCAGTATAGCCAACCCCGCCGTCCCACGCCCCCAACACCCCCACCCGCAATGTGACCTTGATAGGTCCCTATCCAGGGTAGTGCATCCCTGGAGAGCTCACCTACCCTGCCACCTTTCTACCATGCTGGTCAAGCTGCAATCTCCGTCACCTCCACCAACCGCAGAGAAGCGAGCCTAAGCGCCACACGCTCAAGCCTTCAGCTTGTGGTATGTGGATCCTGCTCCTCCTTCTCTATGCTGGGCTCCTAGCTTCAATTCTGATTGGATGAGAGCAAGTCTTAGGACAACCAATCACAGCATAAAAATAAAGTCCAATCAGGATAGGCCTAGAGGTTTTCTCTCATCCAATCAGAACAGGTAGTCCAGGAACCTCATTTGCATAACCTCAGTATATAAAGCATGCAGAGGGGGCATCCCACTATTTCAGGCTCTTACATGGCTGGGTGCTCAGCTGCTCCGTGCAAGGCTTAGAGGACCAGGAGAAGGAGTCGTCACTTGCCACGGCTGGAGGCTGGAGCTGTGGGAGCGGCACCACAACTCGCCTCGCTGTGGTGGGTGCTGGTGACAGAGACGGCAGCTCAGCTGGAGCAGTGGGAACGGGTAAGTAGTTTTGGGGTAGATGGAGGGATGAAGAGAGTGGTTAGCAGCAAAGGGAAAAAGAGGATGGCGTTCAGGAGAAGGCATTGCAAAAAGACGGTGGGGAAAAGATGGTTGGAAAAAAAGTTTTTGGGTAGATATTGGGGGAAAAGAGGGTGGGAAGTGGGAGGAGGAAAGAGAAGGGGATGGGGAGGAACGGGCAAGTAGGAAGGAGAGAAAGTTTGCAAATAGGCTGTGGGGAGAAACACGGTGAGGAGAACAGAAAGACAGTGGGGAAAGTAAGGATGATGTGGAAAAAGATTTTGGGTAGACGGAGGGGGAAGAGAGGGTGGCATGTGGGAGGAGGAAAGAGAGGGTGCAGAGAGAGATGGGGAAGAGACAGAAGGTGGTGAGCAGGAGAGGGAAGATTCTGTGAAAAGATGGTAGGGACAATTTTTTTTTTTCGATCGATGGAGGAAAAAGAGGATGGTGATCAGGAGAAGGAAAAAGGGTGGCGAATAGGAGGAAGAAAAAGTTTTGCAAAAGACAGTTGGGAGAAAAAACAGTGGGGGAGAAGTTTTTGGGTAGATGGAGGGCGGAAAGAGGGTGGCAAGCTGGAGGATGGAAGGAGGATTGGGAAAACGACGATGGAAAAATAGTTTTGGGGTAGATGGAAAGCTACAGGAAGGTGGCATGTAGGAGGAGGGGCAGGAGTGGGGAAAAGAGGGTGGTGAGCAGGAGAAGAGATTGCAAAGAGATGGTGAGAGGGGGAAGACAGTGAGGAAGAAAGTTTTTGGTAGATGGAGTGGGAAAAGAGGGTGGTGAGCAGGAGGGACAAAAGAGGATGGCAAGCCGGAGGGAGACAAGGTTTTGCCTAAAGACCATGAGGAAAAGACAGTGGGCAGAGAAAAATTTTTCGGTATATGGAGGGGGACAAAAGGGTGGCAAGCGGGAGAAGGAAAAAGAGGGTGGCGAGTGGGAGGGAGGCAGGGTTTTGCCAAAAGACAGTGGGCAGAAAAGACAGATGGTGGGGAAAGAAAAGACAGAGAAGGTGGGTAAAAAGCGGGTAGATGCAGTGGGAAAAGAAGGTGGCAAGTGGGAGGAGAAAAGAGGGTGGTGAGAGGGAGCGGGGAAAGAGGTTTGGGAAAAAGACGATGGGGAAAATAGTTTTGGGGTAGATGGAGGGCAAAAGGAGGATGGTAAGGATTAAGGAAAGAAGAGGGCGAGTGGGAAGTGGGGGAAGGCTTTGTGAAATTTTGGGGGTGTAGATGGAGGAAGAAGGAGTGGCGAGCAGGAGTGGGGAGAAGGCTTTGAAAAGACAGTGGGGAGACGTTTTGCGTAGATGGAGAATGGAAAGAAGGTGGCAAGAAGGAGGGGGGAAAGACTATGGGGAAAACAGTTTTTGGGTAGATGGAGGTTGGAAAAGAGGGTGGTGAGCAGCAGGAGTGGGGAGAAGGCGTTGGGAAAAGACGAGGGGAAAGTTTTTGGGTAGATGGAGGAAGAAAAGAGGGGAATGAGAGCAGAAGGGAGAAAAAGAGGGTGTCCAGGGAGTGGGGAAAAACAGTGGGGAAAAGTTTTGGGGTAGATGGATGATGAAAAGAGTGGTGAGCGGGAGAGTGAAAAAGGCTTTGTGAAATGACAGTGGGGAAAAATAGTGGGAAAAAAGCTTTGGGGTAGATGGAGGAAGAAAAAGGGTGGCGAGAGGGAGGGGGTCAAAGGTGGTTGGGAGAAGAAGGTGGAGGACAAAGTTTTTGGGTAGCTCTTTTTTCTGATTTCTTAAATCAGGTTATTTGTATTTTTGCTTTGAGTAGTTTGAGTACTTTATATATTTTGTGGTGCATTAACCCCTTGCCTGATGCATAGTTTGCAAATGCTTTCTTCCATTCTGTGGATTGTTTCTTCATTTTACTGATTGCTTCCGCTACTTTGCAAAAGCTTTTAAGTGTAATGCAATTGTATTTTGTCTATTTTTGCTTTTTGTTGGTTGTGCTTTTGATGTACATATTTGGAAATCCCTTGTGCTAGCCAGTTTCACAAAGCATTTTCCTATGTTTTCTTCTCTAGTAGTTTCATAGTTTCGGGTCCTACATTTAAATCTTTATTTTGAGTAAATTTTTTGTGTATGGTAAGATAACAGCGTAGATGGATTATTGTACATGTGGGTTTTGGGTTTTCCTAGCAGTTTATTGAAGAGATTGTCCTTCCCCAATGTGTGTTTTTGGTGCTTTTGTTAAGAGTTGACTGTGAAAGCTTGAATTTATTTCCGAGTTCTCTATTCTGTTTCATTTGTCTGTGTCGGTCTGTCACTCGTCTGTCTCTCTGTCTCTCTCTCTTGTCTCTTCCCTAATTTATTTATTCATTCATTTATTTATTTATTTATTTAATTTTTTAATTTTTTTGGCACTACCATGTTGTTTTGGTTACTAGATTTGTGGTATATTTTGAAATCAGGTAGTATGATGCCTCCAGTTTTTTTCTTTTTATTCAAGATTCTTTTGTCTATCTGAGGTATTTTGCATTTCCATGTGAATTTTAGGATTTTTTTTTTTTTTTTGAGACGGAGTCTTGTTCTGTCGCCCAGGCTGGAGTGCTCTGGCGTGATCTCGGCTCACTGAAAACTCTGCCTCCTGGGTTCAAGCGATTCTCCTGCCTCAGCTTCCTGAGTAGCTGGGATTACGGGCGTGTGCCACCATGCCCAGCTAATTTTTGTGTATATAGTAGAGAAGGGGTTGCACCATGTTGTTCAGGCTGGTGTCAAATTCCTGACCTTGTGATCCAAGTGGTTTGGCCTCCCAAAGTGCTGGGATTACAAATGTGAGCCACCGTGCCTGGCCGTTTTTTGTTTTGTTTTGTTTTTTGTTTTCTATTTCTATGAATAATATCTTTCCTAATTTAACATGGATTCCATTGATTCTGTAGATCACACAGGGTGATATAGATATTTTAACAATAATCTTCTAGTGCTTGGACATGGGATATCTTTACAGTTACTTGTGTCTGCTTTAATATCTTTCATATATGTTTTATAGTTTTAATTGTGAGATCTTTCACCTTTTTGGTTAAGTTTATCTCTAGGTATCATTTTTGGGGGCATTGGGTAACTACTGCAATGAAATCGCTTTCTTGATTTCTTTCTTAAGTGTTTCACTATTGGTACATGGGTGTGCTACTCATTTTTATATA
>NW_020259903.1:0-4590 GCF_003255815.1 Theropithecus gelada
GTTCTCAGATTCCACAGAAATAAGGCTAGCAAAGAGATCCACGAAAACAGATGTAACTCTTTGAGTGGAAGTTACACATCTCAGAGCAGTTTCTAAGAAAGCTTCTTTCCAAATTTCATCTTAGGATATTTCATTTTTCTCCGTAGCCCTCTATGGGCTTCCAAATATCACTTTGCCAATTCCACAAGAACTGTCTTAGCGAAAGGCTTCTTGAGGGGAAAGCTGTAACTCTGTGAGATGATTTCAAGAAACACAAACTAGTTTCTCAGAAAACTTCTTTCTCTTTATTATCGGAGGATATTTCCTTTGGCCCTACAGTCTTCAAAGGGAACCGAAATATCTGTTCTCAGATTCCACAGAAATAAGGCTAGCAAAGAGATCCACGAAATACAGACTTAACCCTGTGAGATGAATTAACAGAACACTAAGCAGATTCTCAGAAAGCTTCTTTCCAGATTTCATCTGAGGATATTTCCCTTTTCACCATAGCCCTCTAAGGGCTTCCAATTATCACTCTGCCAATTCCACAAGAACTGTCTTAGCGAAAGGCTTCTTGAGGGGAAAGCTGTAACTCTGTGAGATGATTTCACAGAACACAAAGGAGTTTCTAAGAAAGCTTCTTTCTCTTTGTTATCGGAGGATAATTCGTTTGGCCCTATAGTCTTCCAAGGGATCCGAAATATCTGTTCTCAGATTCCACAGAAATAAGGCTAGTAAAGAGATCCACGAAATACAGATGTAACTCTGTGAGATGAATCAACAGAACTCTAAGCAGTTTCTCAGAAAGCTTCTTTCTCTTTGTTATCGGAGGATATTTCCTTTGGCCCTATAGTCTTCAAAGGGATCCGAAATAACTGTTCGCAGATTCCCCAGAAATAAGGCTAGCAAAGAGATCCACGAAATACAGATGTAACTCTGTGAGTGGAAGTCACACACCACAGAGCAGTTTCTCAGAAAGCTTCTTTCCAGATTTCATCTGAGGATATTTCCTTTTTCACCATAGCCCTCTATGGGCTTCCAAATATCACTTTGCCTATACCACAAGAACGGACTAAGCGAAAGGCTTCTTGAGGGGAAAGCTGTAACTCTGTGAGATGATTTCACAGAACACAAAGAAGTTTCTCAGAAAGCTTCTTTCTCTTTCTTATGGGAGGATATTTCCTTTGGCCCTATAGTGTTCAAACGGATCCGAAATATCTGTTCTCAGATTCCACAGATATAAGGCTAGGAAAGAGATCCACGAAATACACATGTAACTCTGTGAGATGAATTAACAGAACACTAAGGAGTTTCTCATAAAGCTTCTTTCCAGGTTTCATCTTAGGATATTTCCTTTTTCTCCATAGCCCTCTATGGGCTTCCAAATATCACTTTGCCAATTCCACATGAACTGTCTTAGCGAAAGGCTTCTTGAGGGGAAAGCTGTAACTCTGTGATATGATTTCAGAGAACACAGAAAAGGTTCTCGCAAAGCTTCTTTCTCTTTGTTATTGAGGATATTTCCTTTGGCTCTATAGTCTTCAAAGGGATCCGAAATATCTGTTCTCAGATTCCACAGAAATAAGGATAGCAAAGAGATCCACGAAATACAGATGTAACTCTGAGTGGAAGTCACACATCACAGAGCAGTTTCTCAGAAAACTTCTTTCCAGATTTCATCTGAGGACATTTCCTTTTTCACCATAGCCCTCTATGGGCTTCCAAATATCCCTTTTCGAATTCCGCAAGAACAGGCTTAGCGAGCGGATACTTGAGGGGAAATCTCTAATTCTGTGAGATGAATGCACAGAACACTAAGCAGTTTCTCAGGAAGCTTCCTTCTCTTTGTTATCCGAGGATATTTCCTTTGGCCCTGCAGTAGTGAAAGGGATCGGAAATATGTGTTCTAAGATCCAACAGAAATAAGGATAGCAAAGAGATCCACGAAAACAGATGTAACTGTGTGAGTGGAAGTCACACATCACAGAGCAGTTTCTCACAAAGCTTCTTTCCAGATTTCATCTAAGGATATTTCCGTTTTCACCATAGCCCTCTATGGGCTTCCAAATATCACTTTGCCTATTCCACCAGAACTGTTTTAGCGAAAGGCTTCTTGAGGGGAAAGCTGTAACACTGTGAGATGGTTTCACAGAACACAAAGGAGTTTCTCAGAAGGCTTCTTTCTCTTTGTTATCGGAGGATATTTCCTTGGGCCCTATAGTCTTCAAAGGGATCCGAAATATCTGTTCTCAGATTCCACAGAAATAAGGCTAGCAAAGAGATCCACGAAATACAGATGTATCTCTGTGAGATGAATTAAGAGAACACTAAGCAGTTTCTCACAAAGCTTCTTTCCAGATATCATCTGAGGATATTTCCTTTTCCACCATAGCCCTCTATGGGCTTCCAAATATCCATTTGCCAATTCCACAAGAACTGTCTTAGCGAAAGGCTTCTTTAGCAGAAAGCTGTAACTCTGTGAGATGATTTCAGAGAACACAAAGAAGTTTCTCAAAAAGTTTCTTTCTCTTTGTTATAGGAGGATATTTCCTTTGGCCCTATATTCTTCAAAGGGATCCGAAATGTCTGTTTTCAGATTCCACAGAAAGAAGGCTAGCAAAGAGATCCACGAAATACAGATGTAACTCTGTGAGATGAATTTACAGAACACTAAGTAGTTTCTCAGAAAGCTTCTTTCCAGATTTCCTCTTAGGATATTTCCTTTTTCACCATAGCCCTCTATGGGATTCCTTATATCACTTTGCAAATTCCAC
Organism: Theropithecus gelada; assembly: GCF_003255815.1. NCBI lineage: Eukaryota > Metazoa > Chordata > Mammalia > Primates > Cercopithecidae > Theropithecus > Theropithecus gelada. Next base: position 2,754 of record NW_020259903.1, read on the forward strand.
AACAACTGTCTTAGCGAAAGGCTTCTTGAGGGGAAAGCTATAACTCTGTGAGATGATTTCACAGAACACAGAGGAGTTTCTCCGAAAGCTTCTTTCTCTTTGTTATCTGAGAATATTTCCTTTGGCCCTATAGTCTTCAAGGGGATCCGAAATATCTGTTCTCTGATTCCACACAAATAAACCTAGGACAGAGACCCACGAAATACAGATGTAACTCTGTTAGATGAATTAACAGAACACTAAGCAGTTTCTCAGAAAGCTTCTTTCCAGATTTCTTCTGAGGATATTTCCTTTTTCACCAGAGCCCTCTATGGGTTTCCAAATATCACTTTGCCAATTCCACAAGAACTGTCTTAGCGAAAAGTTTCTGGAGGGGAAAGCTGTAACACTGGGAAATTGTTTCACAGAACACAAAGAAGATTCTCAGAAAGCTTCTTTCTCTTTGTTATCGGAGAATATTTCCTTTGGCCCTATAGTCTTCAAAGGGATCCGAAATATCTGTTCTCAAATTCCACAGAAATAAGGCTAGCAAAGAGATCCACGAAATAGAAATGTAACTCTGTGCGATGAATTAACAGTACACTAATCAGTTTCTCAGAAACCGTCTTTCCAGATTTCATCTGAGGATATTTCGTTTTTCACCTTAGACCTCTATGGGCTTCCAAATATCACTTTGCCAATTCCACAATTACTGTATTAGCGAAAGGCTTCTTGAGGGGAAAGCTATAACTCTGTGAGATGATTTCACAGAACACAAAGATGTTACTAATAAAGATTCTTTCTCTTTGTTATCGGAGGATATTTCCTTTGGCCCTGTAATCTTCAAGGGGATCCGAAATATCTGTTCTCAGATTCCACAAAAATAAGGCTAGAAAAGAGATCCACGAAATACAGATATAACTCTGTGAGATGAATTAACAGAACACTAAGCAGTTTCTCAGAGAGCTTCTTTCCAGATTTCCTCTAAGGATATTTCCTTTTTCACCATAGCCCTCTATGGGCTTCCAAATATCACCTTGCCAATTCCACAAGAACTGTCTTAGCGAAAGGCGTCTTGAGGGGAAAGCTGTCACTCTGTGAGATGATTTCACAGAACACGAAAAAGTTTCTCAGAAAGCTTCCTTCTCTTTGTTATCCCAGGATATTTCCTTTGGCCCTGTAGTATTCAAAGGGATCCGAAATATGTGTTCTAAGATTCCACAGAAATAAGGCTAGCAAAGAGATCCACGAAATACAGATGTAATTATGTGAGTGGAAGTCACACATCACAGAGCAGTTTCTCACACAGTTTCTTTCAAGATTTCATCTAAGGATATTTCTTTTCACCATAGCCCTCTATGGGCTTCCAAATATCACTTTGCCATTCCACAAGAAATGTCTTAGCGAAAGGCGTCTTGAGGAGAAAGCTGTAACTTTATGAGGTGATTTCACAGAACACAAAGAAGTTTCTCAGAAAGCTTCTTTCCCTTTGTTATCGGAGGATATTTCCTTCGGCCCTATACTCTTCAAAGGGATCCGAAATATCTGTTCTGAGATTCCACAGAAATAAGCCTAGCAAAGAGATCCACGAAATACAGATGTAACTCTGTGAGATGAATTAACAGAACACTAAGCAGTTTCTCAGAAAGCTTCTTTCCAGATTTCATCTGAGGATATTTCCTTTTTCACCATAGCCTTCTATGGGCTTCCAAATATCACTTTGCCAATTCCACAAGAATTGTCTTAGCGAAAGGCTTCTGGAGGGGAAAGCTGTAACTCTGTGAGAGAATTTCACAGAACACAAAGAAGTGTCTCAGAAAGCTTTTTTCTCTTTGTTATCGGAGGATATTTCCTTTGG
>NW_020259904.1:0-4588 GCF_003255815.1 Theropithecus gelada
TTCTTTGTCTTTGCTATCGAAGGATATTTCCTTTGGCCCTGTAGTCTTCAAAGGGAACAGAAATATCTGTTCTCAGAATCCACAGAAAGAAGGCTAGCAAAGAGATCCACGAAATACAGATGTAACTCTGTGAGTTGAAGTCACACATCACAGAGCAGTTTCTCAGAAAGCTTCTTTCCAGATTTCATCTGAGGATATTTCCTTTTTCACCATAGCCCTCTATGGTCTTCCAAATATCACTTTGCCAATTCCACAAGAACTGTCTTAGCGAAAGGCTTCTTGAGAGGAAAGCTGTAACTCGGTGAGGTGATTTCACAGAACAAAAAAAGGTTCTCAGAAAGCTTCTTTCTCTTTGTTATCGAAGGATATTTCCTTTGGCCCTATAGTCTTCAAAGGGATCCGAAATATCTGTTCACAGATTCCACAGAAATAAGGATACCAAAGAGATCCAGGAAATACAGATGTAACTCTGTGAGTAGAAGTCACACATCACAGAGCAGTTTCTCAGAAAGCTTCTTTCCAGATTTCATCGGAGGATATTTCCTTTTTCACCATAGCCCTCTATGGGCTTCCAAATATCACATTGCCAATTCCACAAGGACTGTCTTAGCGAAAGGATTCTTGAGGGGAAAGCTGTAACACTGTGAGGTGATTTCAGAGAACACAAAAAAGTTTCTCAGAAACCTTCATTCTCTTTGTTATCGGAGGATATTTCCTTTGGCCCTATAGCGTTCAAGGGGTCCTAAATATCTGTTCTCAGATTCCACAGAAATAAGGCTAGCAAAGAGACCCACGAAATACAGATGTAACTCTGTGAGATGAATTAACAGAACACTAAGCAGTTTCTCAGAAAGCTTCTTTCCAGATTTCATCTCAGGATATTTCCTTTTTCACCATAGCCCTCTATGGGCTTCCCAATATCACCTTGCCAATTCCACGAGAACTGTCTTAGCGAAAGGCTTCTTGAGGGGAAGGCTGTAACTCTGTGAGATGATTTCACAGAAAACAAAGAAGTTTCTCAGAAAGCTTCTTTCTCTTTGTTATTGGAGGATATTTCCTTTGGTCCTATAGTCTTCCAAGGGATCCGAAATATCTGTTCTCAGATTCCACAGAAAGAAGGCTAGCAAAGAGATCCAGGAAATACAGATGTAACTCTGTGAGATGAATTAACAGAACACTAAGCAATTTCTCAGAAAGCTTCTTTCCAGATTTCATCTGAGGATATTTCATTTTTCACCACAGCCCTCTATGGTCTTCCAAATATCACTTTGGCAATTCCACAAGAACTGTCTTAGCGAAAGGCTTCTTGAGGGGAAAGCTGTAACTCTGTGAGATGATTTCACAGAACACAAAGAAGTTTCTCAGAAAGCTTCTTTCTCTTTGTTATCGGAAGATATTTCCTGTGGCCCTGTAGTCTTCAAAGGGATCCGAAATATCTGTTCTCAAATTCCACAGAAAAAAGGCTAGCGAAGAGATCGACGAAATACAGATGTAACTATGTGAGATGAATTAACAGAACAGTAAGCAGTTTCTCAGAAAGCTTCTTTCCAGATTTCATCTGAGGATATTTCCTTTTTCACCATAGCCCTCTATGGGCTTCCAAATATCACTTCGCCTATTCCACAAGAACTGTCTTAGCGAAAGGCTTCTTGAGGGGAAAGCGTTAACTCTGTGAGATGATTTCACAGAACACAAAGAAGTTTCTCAGAAAGCTTCATTCTCTTTGTTATCGGAGGATATTTCCTGTGGCCCTATAGTCTTCAAAGGGATCCGAAATATCAGTTCTCAGATTCCAGAGAAAGAAGGCTAGCAAAGAGATCCACGAAATACAGATGTAACACTGTGAGTAGAAGTCACACATCACAGAGGAGGTTCTCAGAAAGCTTCTTTCCAGATTTCATCTGAGGATATTTCCTTTTTCACCATAGACTTCTAAGGGCTTCCAAATATCAATTTGCCAATTCAGCAAGAACTGTCTTATCGAAAGGCTTCTTGAGGGGAAAGCTGTAACTCTGTGTGGTGATTTCACAGAACACAAAGAAGTTTCTCAGAAAGCTTCATTCCTTTTGTTATCGAAGGATATTTCCTATGGCCCTATAGCGTTCAAAGGGATCCGAAATATCTGTGTTCAGATTCCACAGAAATAAGGCTGGCAAAGAGATACACGAAATAAAGATGTAACTCTGTGAGATGAATTAAGAGAACACTAAGCAGTTTCTCAGAAAGTTTCTTTCCAGATTTCATCTGAGGATATTTCCTTTTTCACCATAGCCCTCTATCGGCTTCCAAATATCACTTTGTGAATTCCACAAGAACTGTCTTAGCGTAAGGCTTCTTGAGGGGAAAGCTGTAACTCTGTGAGATGATTTCACAGAACACAAAGAAGTTTCTCAGAAACCTTCTTTCTCTTTGTTATCGGAGTATATTTCCTTTGGCTCTATACTCTTCAAAGGGATCCGAAATATCTGTTCTCAGATTCCAATGAAAGAAGGCTAGCAAGGAGATCCACGAAATACAGATGTAACTCTGTGAGTAGAAGTCACACATCACAGAGCAGTTTTTTAGAAAGCTTCTTTCCAGATTTCATCTGAGGTTATTTCCTTTTTCACCATAACCGTCTATGGGCTTCCAAATATCAATTTGCCAATTCCACAAGAACTGTCTTAGCGATAAATTTCCTGAGAGGAAAGCTGTAACTCTGTGAGAAAACTTTACGGAACACAAAGAGGTTTCTCAGAAAGCTTCTTTCTCTTTGTTATCGGAGGATATTTCCTTTGGCCCTATAGTCTTCAAAGGGATCCGAAATATCTGTTGTCAGATTCCACAAAAAGAAGGCTACCAAAGAGATCCACGAAATACAGATGTAACTCTGTGAGATGAATTAACAGAACACTAAGCAGTTTCTCAGATAGCTTCTTTCCAGATTTCATCTAGGATATTTTCTTTTTCATCATAGCCCTCTGTGGGCTTCCAAATATCACTTTGCCAATTCCACAAGAACTGTCTTAGCGAAATGCTTCTTGAGGGGAAAGCTGTAACTCTGTGAGATGATTTCACAGAACACAAAGAAGTTTCTCAGAAAGCTTCTTTCTCTTTGTTATCGAAGGATATTTAATTGGCCCTATATTCTTCAAAGGGATCCGAAATATCTGTTCTCAGTTTCCACAGAAATAAGGCTAGCAAAGAGATCCACGAAATACAGACGTAAATCTGTGAGTAGAAATCACAAATCCCAGAGCAGTTTCTCAGAAACCTTCCTTCCAGATTTCATCTGAGGATATTTCCTTTTTCACCATAGCCCTCTATGGGCTTCCAAATATCACTTTGCCAATCCCACAAGAACTGTCTTAGCGAAAGGCTTCTTGAGGGAAACATGTAACTCTGTGAGATGATTTCACAGAACACACAGAAGTTTCTCAGAAAGCTTCTTTGTCTTTGTTATCGAAGGATATTTCCTTTGGCCCCATAGTCTTTAAAGGGAACCGAAATATCTGTTCTCAGATTCCACAGAAAGAAGGCTAGCAAAGAGATCCAGGAAACTCAGATGTAACTCTGTGAGATGAATTAACAGAACACTAAGCAGCTTCTCAGAAATCTTCCTTCCAGATTTCATCTGAGGATATTTCCTTTTTCACCATAGCCCTCTATGGGCTTTCAAATATCAATTTGCCAATTCCACAAGAACTGTTTTAGCGAAAGGCTTCTTGAGGGGAAAGCTGTAACTCTGTGAGATGATTTCACAGAACACAAAGAAGTTTCTCAGACAGCTTCATTCTCTTTGTTATCGGAGGATATTTCCTTTGGCCCTATAGCGTTCCAAGGGATCCAAAATATCTGTTCTCAGATCCCACAGAAATAAGGCTAGCAAAGAGATCCACGAAATACAGATGTAACTCTGTGAGATGAATTAACAGAACACTAAGCAGTTTCTCAAAATCTTCTTTTCAGATTTCATTTGAGGATATTTCCTTTTTCACCATAGCCCTCTATGGGCTTCCAAATATCAATTTGCCAATTCCACAAGAAGTGTCTTAGCGAAAGGCTTCTTGAGGGGAAAGCTGTAACTCTGTGAGATGATTTCACAGAACACAAAGAAGTTTCTCAGAAGGCTTCTTTCTCTTTGTTATCGGAGGATATTTCCTTTGGCCCTATAGTCTTCAAAGGGAACCGAAATATCTGTTCTCAGATTCCACAGAAATAAGGCTAGCAAAGAGATCCACGAAATACAGATGTAACTCTGTGAGTAGAAGTCACCCATAACAGAGCAGTTTCTCAGAAAGCTTCTTTCCAGATTTCATCTGAGGATATTTCGTTTTTCACCATAGCCCTCTATGGGCTTCCAAATATCATTTTGCCAATTCCACAAGAACTGTCTTAGCGAAAGGATTCTTGAGAGGTAAGCTGTAACTCTGTGAGATGATTTCACAGAACACAAAGAAGTTCTCAGAAAGCTTCTTTCTCTTTTTTTATCGGAGGATATTTCCTTTGGCCCTATAGTCTTCAAAGGGATCCGAAATATCTGTTCTCAGATTCCACAGAAATAAGGATAGCAAAGAGATCCACGAAATACAGATGTAACTCTGTGAGT
>NW_020259905.1:0-4588 GCF_003255815.1 Theropithecus gelada
CCTCTCCTTTCCCTCCCCTCCCCTCCCCTCCCTTTCCCTCCCCTTTTCCTCCTCTCCCTTCTGCTCCCCTCCCCCTCTCCTCCCCTCCCCTCCCTTCCCCTTTTTCTCCCCTCTCCCTCCCCTCCCTTCCCCTCCCCTCCCCTTCTCCTCCTCCTCTCCTCTCCTTTTTTCCTCTCCTTCCCTTCCTTTTTGTGACAGGGTCTCGCTCTGTCTCCCAGGCTGGTTGTGCCATCTAGGTTCATTGCAACCTCTGCCTCGTGAGTTCAAGCAATTCTCCTGCCTTAGCTTTCTGATTAGCTGGGAGTACAGGTGAGCAACAGTACACTCTACTCATTTTTGTATTTTTAGTAGAGATAGGGTTTCACCATGTTGCCCAGGCTGGTCTTGAACTCCTAACCTCAAGTGATCCACCTGCCTTGTCCTCCCAAAGTGTTGGGATTACAGGCGTGAGCCAACGGGCCTGGCCCAACCCGTTAGTTCTATGAATAATTTTGTTGCTCCTCTATCAGTGTAGGGAAGGAAAAATATGACTTGGCTTAAATTACATTGTAGTTTTGATTATAAGAATTCTTATTCTGCATAAGAACTTTTTATTATTATCTTTGGAAAAGTTATTTAACCACTCTAGGCTTTGGCTTTCTAATCTTTAAAATGAGAATAATAACAGGACCTGCTATATAGTGTTCATAGAAGATTAAAATGGGCAATGGTGCTTGGCTCACAGTTAGTGCTACTGTCAGTGTTTGAGACCTTTTTTTTTTTTTTTTTTAATTTATTTATTATTATTATACTTTAAGTTGTAGGGTACATGTGCATAACGTGCAGGTTTGTTACATATGTATACTTGTGCCATGTTGGTCTGCTGCACCCATCAACTCGTCATTCACATCAGGTATAACTTCCAATGCAATCCCTCCCCCCTCCCCCCTCCCCATGATAGGCCCCGGTGTGTGATGTTCCCCTTCCTGAGTCCAAGTGATCTCATTGTTCAGTTCCCACCTATGAGTGAGAACATGCGGCGTTTGGTTTTCTGTTCTTGTGATAGTTTGCTAAGAATGATGGTTTCCAGCTGCATCCATGTCCCTACAAAGGATGCAAACTCATCCTTTTTTATGGCTGCATAGTATTCCATGGTGTATATGTGCCACACTTTCTTAATCCAATCTGTCACTGATGGACATTTGGGTTGATTCCAAGTCTTTGCTATTGTGAATAGTGCTGCAATAAACATACGTGTGCATGTGTCTTTATAGCAGCATAATTTATAATCCTTTGGGTATATCCCCAGTAATGGGATGGCTGGGTCATATGGTACATCTAGTTCTAGATCCTTGAGGAATCGCCATACTGTTTTCCATAATGGTTGAACTAGTTTACAATCCCACCAACAGTGTAAAAGTGTTCCTATTTCTCCACATCCTCTCCAGCACCTGTTGTTTCCTGACTTTTTAATGATCGCCATTCTAACTGGTGTGAGATGGTATCTCATTGTGGTTTTGATTTGCATTTCTCTGATGGCCAGTGATGATGAGCATTTTTTCATGTGTCTGTTGGCTGTATGAATGTCTTCTTTTGAGAAATGTCTGTTCATATCCTTTGCCCACTTTTTGATGGGGTTGTTTGTTTTTTTCTTGTAAATTTGTTTGAGTTCTTTGTAGGTTCTGGATATTAGCCCTTTGTCAGATGAGTAGATTGCAAAAATTTTCTCCCATTCTGTAGGTTGCCTGTTCACTCTGATGGTAGTTTCTTTTGCTGTGCAGAAGCTCTTTAGTTTAATGAGATCCCATTTGTCAATTTTAGCTTTTGCTGCCGTTGCTTTTGGTGTTTTAGACATGAAGTCTTTGCCCATGCCTATGTCCTGAATGGTACTACCTAGGTTTTCCTCTAGGATTTTTATGGTATTAGGTCTAACATTTAAGTCTCTAATCCATCTTGAATTAATTTTCGTATAAGGAGTAAGGAAAGGATCCAGTTTCAGCTTTCTACTTATGGCTAGCCAATTTTCCCAGCACCATTTATTAAATAGGGAATCCTTTCCCCATTTCTTGTTTCTCTCAGGTTTGTCAAAGATCAGATGGCTGTAGATGTGTGGTATTATTTCTGAGGACTCTGTTCTGTTCCATTGGTCTATATCTCTGTTTTGGTACCAGTACCATGCTGTTTTGGTTACTGTAGCCTTGTAGTATAGTTTGAAGTCAGGTAGCATGATGCCTCCAGCTTTGTTCTTTTGACTTAGGATTGTCTTGGAGATGCGGGCTCTTTTTTGGTTCCATATGAACTTTAAAGCAGTTTTTTCCAATTCTGTGAAGAAACTCATTGGTAGCTTGATGGGGATGGCATTGAATCTATAAATTACCTTGGGCAGTATGGCCATTTTCACGATATTGATTCTTCCTATCCATGAGCATGGTATGTTCTTCCATTTGTTTGTGTCCTCTTTGATTTCACTGAGCAGTGGTTTGTAGTTCTCCTTGAAGAGGCCCTTTACATCCCTTGTAAGTTGGATTCCTAGGTATTTTATTCTCTTTGAAGCAATTGTGAATGGAAGTTCATTCATGATTTGGCTCTGTGTTTGTCTGTTATTGGTGTATAAGAATGCTTGTGATTTTTGCACATTGATTTTGTATCCTGAGACTTTGCTGAAGTTGCTTATCAGCTTAAGGAGATTTTGGGCTGAGACAATGGGGTTTTCTAAATATACAATCATGTCATCTGCAAACAGGGACAATTTGACTTCTTCTTTTCCTAACTGAATACCCCTGATTTCTTTCTCTTGCCTAATTGCCCTAGCCAGAACTTCCAACACTATGTTGAATAGGAGTGGTGAGAGAGGGCATCCCTGTCTTGTGCCAGTTTTCAAAGGGAATTTTTCCAGTTTTTGCCCATTCAGTATGATATTGGCTGTGGGTTTGTCATAAATAGCTCTTATTATTTTGAGGTACGTTCCATCAATACCGAATTTATTGAGCGTTTTTAGCATGAAGGGCTGTTGAATTTTGTCAAAAGCCTTTTCTGCATCTATTGAGATAATCATGTGGTTCTTGTCTTTGGTTCTGTTTATATGCTGGATTATGTTTATTGATTTGCGAATGTTGAACCAGCCTTGCATCCCAGGGATGAAGCCCACTTGATCATGGTGGATAAGCTTTTTGATGTGTTGTTGAATCCGGTTTGCCAGTATTTTATTGAGGATTTTTGCATCGATGTTCATCAGGGATATTGGTCTAAAATTCTCTTTTTTTCTTGTGTCTCTGCCAGGCTTTGGTATCAGGATGATGTTGGCCTCATAAAATGAGTTAGGGAGGATTCCCTCTTTTTCTATTGATTGGAATAGTTTCAGAAGGAATGGTACCAACTCCTCCTTATACCTCTGGTAGAATTCAGCTGTGAATCCATCTGGTCCTGGACTTTTTTTGGTTGGTAGGCTATTAATTATTGCCTCAATTTCAGAGCCTACTATTGGTCTATTCAGGGATTCAACTTCTTCCTGGTTTAGTCTTGGAAGAGTATAAGTGTCCAGGAAATTATCCATTTCTTCTAGGTTTTCCAGTTTATTTGCGTAGAGGTGTTTATAGTATTCTCTGATGGTAGTTTGTATTTCTGTGGGGTCGGTGGTGATATCCCCTTCATCATTTTTAATTGCGTCGATTTGATTCTTCTCTCTTTTCTTCTTTATTAGTCTTGCTAGTGGTCTGTCAATTTTGTTGATCTTTTCAAAAAACCAACTCCTGGATTCATTGATTTTTTGGAGGGTTTTTTGTGTCTCTATCTCCTTCAGTTCTGCTCTGATCTTAGTTATTTCTTGCCTTCTGCTAGCTTTGGAATGTGTTTGCTCTTGCTTCTCTAGTTCTTTTAATTGCGATGTTAGAGTGTCAATTTTTGATCTTTCCTGCTTTCTCTTGTGGGCATTTAGTGCTATAAATTTCCCTCTACACACTGCTTTAAATGTGTCCCAGAGATTCTGGTATGTTGTATCTTTGTTCTCATTGGTTTCAAAGAATATCTTTATTTCTGCCTTCATTTCGTTATGTACCCAGTAGTCATTCAGGAGCAGGTTGTTCAGTTTCCATGTAGTTGAGCGGTTTTGATTGAGTTTCTTAGTCCTGAGTTCTAGTTTGATTGCACTGTGGTCTGAGAGACAGTTTGTTATAATTTCTGTTCTTGTACATTTGCTGAGGAGTGCTTTACTTCCAATTACGTGGTCAATTTTGGAATAAGTACGATGTGGTGCTGAGAAGAATGTATATTCTGTTGATTTGGGGTGGAGAGTTCTATAGATGTCTATTAGGTCTGCTTGCTGCAGAGATGAGTTCAATTCCTGGATATCCTTGTTAACTTTCTGTCTTGTTGATCTGTCTAATGTTGACAGTGGAGTGTTGAAGTCTCCCATTATTATTGTATGGGAGTCTAAGTCTCTTTGTAAGTCTCTAAGGACTTGCTTTATGAATCTGGGTGCTCCTGTATTGGGTGCATATATATTTAGGATAGTTAGCTCTTCCTGTTGAATTGATCCCTTTACCATTATGTAATGGCCTTCTTTGTCTCTTTTGATCTTTGATGGTTTAAAGTCTGTTTTATCAGAGACTAG
>NW_020259906.1:0-24851 GCF_003255815.1 Theropithecus gelada
TGTTTTAAGGACCAGTGGAATATTCCTGCTTCACAGACCCACTCAGCATCTGACAGCAGGTCTAAAGGAGAACCCAGGGATTCTGGGACCCTCCAGGGCCAGGAGGCCAAGGCTGTGAAAAAGACAAGTCTCTTTGAGGAAGACGAAGAAGATGATCTGTTTGCCATTGCTAAGGACAGGTGAGATAGTCATTGTAAAGAATCCCTCACTCTGTGTCTGTGGTAACAAGAAGAGGAATTGGATGCACAAACTAGTTCCTTGGGTAATTGCTAATCACAGATCACATAGTCACTGCACCAATGAGAATGTCTTTGCTTTTCACTGGCACCATCTTTTCCCTCAGTACCCGGAAATGTTTGTCTTCATGGATCCTTATCCGATTTCTTCCCCCATCATTTTTTTTTTTTTTTAACATTAAAGTATTCTTTTTCTTTGTTTGTCAGGGATTTGAGTATAGTTTGGTATCTTTCGTTTGTGATTTTTCTCCAGGCTACTCTAAAGTCTGTCAGGTTTGGTCAGGATTACTTAAAAGTTTGTTATTTGAGGCGCATTGCGGTGGCTCACGCCTGTAATCCCAGCACTTTGGGAGGCCGAGGCAGGTGGATCAGGAGGTCAGGAGTTCAAGACCAGCCTGGCCAATATGGTAAAACCTGGTCTTTACTGAAAAAATATAAAAATTAACCGGACTTGGTGGCACGTGCCTGTAGTCCCACCTGCTCAGGAGGCTGAGGCAGAAGAATTGCTTGAACTCGGGAGGCGGAGGTTGCAGTGAGCCAAGATTGCACCACTGCACTCCAGCCTGGGCAACAGAACGAGACTCCATCTCAAAAAAAAAAAGTTTGTTATTTGAATAGAAATCTGCTCAGCATTTAACACACCCTGTTAGGAGGAAGTTCCCTGCAGAGCTTTGCAGTATCCCATCAGGGGCAGATAATCCATAGCTGGCCACCTAGGTGCCTCTCCACGTTAATGCTGGAACTGAAGCTGGCAGAACATTCAGAGTGAGTGTGGGCTGTGAGTAACATGCTGCCAGATTAGCTTACAGTAATTACTTCCTGCAAATACTTTTTTTCCTTTTGAGAGCCTTACATGATTGCTTTGAAAGTCAACTGAATGTTATTAGCAGAAAGAAGTAACTGATTGGACATGTAAATCCTATGCTTTGGTGTGGTTGTCATTTGATAGATTCAGAAGTACCTCAGGTTTCTGTCTCCAAATACTGAGATCTTGTCAAACATTACCATTTCTGCATTAGGCCTCTGTAACTTGACACTCAGGTGCATCTTTGGCTTCTGATTCAGAATATAGGCTCTGAAAACTTGATATTAAATTCTGATTCTGCTGGTTCCTGTCTGAATCACCTTGGGCAAGTTACCTAACTTCCCTGTGCCTCAGTTTCCTCATTTGTTAAGCAAAAATTAAAATAGTACTTCTCTCATGGGTTTGTTGGGATGATGAGATGGAATCTAAATGTGAAATGGTTAGCACAATAGCTGGCACATTCTGAGCATTCAGGTGTTACCAGTTAGCACCGTGAATGCAGGGAAATAGTACATTCCTTTATTTTTGTTGCTCTCTCCTGGGACATTCTTCTTCCTATGTTGCCTGGCCACCTTCTCCAAACCTTAGTATAAGTCTTGTTTCTTAAGAAGTCTTCCCAGCCGGGCACAGTGGCTCACGCCTGTAATCCCAGCACTTGAGGAGGCTGAGGCAGGCAGATCACAAGGTCAGGAGTTGAAGACCAGCCTGACCAACATGGTGAAATCCCATCTCTACTAAAAATACAAAAATGAGCAGGGTGTGGTGGCATGCTCCTGTAATCCTAGCTACTTGGGAGACTGAGGCAGGAGAATCACTTGAACCTGGAGGCAGAAGTTGCAATGAGTTAAGATCTCACCACTGCACTCCAGCCTGGGCAACAGAGGGAGACTCCATCTCAAAAAAAAAAAAAAAAAAAATTGCCTTCACTAACTTTAAACAGATGAGAAAGAGAAGAAATAGGGAGTCGAGGGCGGACATGGCTCCACCTTCATACCCCCACACCCTCAGCTGAGCATTTTCTACACTGTATCGAGGTTAGCTTGCTCCCGTGAGCACTCCCTACCCCTACCCCACACAAGGTCATAAATCTGGCAGTCTGAGTCCCATCTTGTTTGTGGGTCCTGGTTCCAGCCACACACCATACCTGGCTTTCAGGAATGCTTTCTCTGCTCCAGATATATCCTACCTCCTATTGTTCCTGAAGTTCTCTGTCAAGTTTTATGTATGGAAAATAATTCATACCTTCATCAGATCTCAAAAGAAGCTTTATACACACAAGAAGAAATTTGCTTGAGGATGTGGAGGAATTGGAACCCTCATACACTGCTGGTGGGAATGTAAAATGGTATAGTCACTTTGGAAAATGGTTTGACGTTGCCTCAAAATGTTAAACATAGGTCACCATATGACACAATAGTTTCATTGCTATGTATATACATAAGAAAAATGAAATCAGTTGTTCATGTAAAAACTTGTATATGAGTATTTATTGCAACCTTAGTCATAACAGCCAAAAGTGTAAACAACCCAAATGTCCATCAGCTGATGACTGGATAAAAAAATGTATAACCGTACAATGGACTATTCTTCAGCAATAAAAAAGAGTAAGGTAGTGATGCATCCTAGAACATGAATGAACCTAGAAAATTTTGTTACTTGAAAGAAGCCGGTCACAGAAAACCACATATTGTATTGTTCCATTTATATGAAATGTATAAAATAGATAAACCATAGAGACAGAAAGTAGATCAGTGGTTGCCAGGGCCTGTGGGGCTGGGGGAATGGAGAGTGATTGCTCATAGGCATGGCGTTTCTTTTTGGGCTCATGATAATGTTGTGCACTTAGGTTGTAGTGATAGTTGCACAACTCGATGAGTATATTGAAAATACCACTGAAGTATGCACTTTTAAAGGGTGAATGTGGCCAGGTGCAATGGCTCATGCCTGTAATCCTGACTGATTGGGAGGCCAAATGGAAGGATCTCTTGAGGCCAGGTGTTTGAGACCAGCCTAGGCAACACAGAGCAACCTCACCTCTCCAAAAAAGTAGAACAATTAGCCAGGCATGGTGACGTGTGCCTGTAGTTGTAGCTATTTGAGAGGCTAAGGCAGGAGGATCACTTGAGTTCAGGAATTTGAGGCTGCAGTGAGATATGATTGTGCCGCTGCTCTCCAACCTGAGCAATAGAGTAAGACCCTGTTTTAAAAAGTAAAATAAATATTAAAAATAAATAAAAGGTGAATTTTATGGTATGTAAATTATGTCTCAATAACACTACTAAGAAAAAGAAATAGAAGCCAGGCCACAGGGTCATTTCCCAGTGCTGATCCCGGCCCTGTGATCTCTCTTGGCAACCGTCTTCCTGACAGTGCTGGAAATAGACATGTCCTCTCTGGTTCTTTTTGTGCTGTAGGAAGTGGCAGAGAATGTTCTGCTTAGGAAGGCTCAGGCATCATGTGCCTTGCAGAGGTAACAGCTGGTGCACCTGCACTGGATAGTAAGAGGAGAGGGGCAACCTGAGACGTGAGGGACAGAGGCTGGTGATTTGCTGGAGACAGATTTCATCTATTTCAAAGGTCTTTCTTGTTTGCTTTCAACTGTGTAAGGTCAACTAATGGCTTTGGTGTTTGAGTGGTAGGTGGGTTCCTGTAGGTGCAGTCTAAAAGAAATATTGTTATGTTTGTTTTTTTCATCACACTTTTCCTTAATTTGACCTTTTGTTTGTTTGTGTAGCCAAAAGAAGACCCAGAGAGTGTCACTCCTCTTTGAAGACGATGTTGATAGCGGAGGCTCTCTGTTTGGCTCTCCTCCTACATCTGTTCCTCCTGCAACAACGGTATTCTTCATCTCTTTGTCCCAGGAAATGTCCTTGAGTTTATGCTGCATCAGTAGCGGTGCTTCCCCGAATCAGCTCTTCATGCCTAACCTTGGAGGCTGAGTCTTATGGAAGACCTTATTTGCCTAGTTTCAGAAAGAGATCTTCTGATTAATAGTATTCTACAGAAGACGCACATGTGCAAAGCCATCATTCAGTGTCAGGTGTAGGAACAAGAAACTGGATCTTAGAAGAGTCTTGTCCCCATTGGCATGGAATTCTGCTAACATTAGACTAGGCTAGTTAAGGCAAAATCATTCCTTTTATGAGTGTGTGTCAAGTACTAACACTGGTTTATATTAGCTAATCAGTAAAAAGAAAGGAAATTCTCACATGTGCTACAAAATGCATGAACATTGAGGCCATTATACTCCATCAGTGGAGAAATGGTCACACAGGTCCTAGTATAATTAGACTGTGGAATACTATATAGTGGTGAAAAAACCCAAGGTAGAGCTTATGGGATGAAAAACTACTGCAGGCCAGAAAAAAAAAAAAAAAAAAAAGAGGAAGAAGAAGAAGATGCATAAACACGTATAACATGGTGTCATTTAAATTAAAAAAAAAAAAAAAAAAATACATGTGAATGCCTGGAAACCAGCTTGAAAGGATCGACAGCACATTGTTACTGGTGATTATACCCAGGGAAAGGTATGGAATGGGGGACTTTATACTCTCAATGCCTTTTTAAAGCCTTTTTAAAGAAGGCATTTGTGCATTACTGTGGAATTAGAAATAAACTCCAAACAAAAAATATCTAGGAGATGTAGAAGAAGACTCTTCCTGTTAAATGGAGTTGCACAGCTTATGCCAGAAGCTCTCAGCCCTGGACCAGCACGCTGCCCACCCTGGGCCCCAGGTTCCCTGCTGCTGCTTCTGTGGGGCTCCTGAGCCTTTCCTTGGGTCTCGCCCTTTGAGGACATCCAGTGGCTGTACAGTTAAGAGTCAGGAGATCTGATTGGTTTTTCTTTGTAAATTATAAATAACCTACTCTGGAGGATAACTGAACAATAAATTAATGAATTTTGCAGCCTCTGGAGCTATAAAACTTCTTTCAACCTATTGGAAATTATGATTGTTACATAAAACAAAAGGTCAAGACACACAGCTTAAGTAGCTGAATAGCCTGCACGTGTTTGATAATCATCTTAGGCAATAGTAAATATAAGATATTTCCGTGTAAGTTAATTGTGACTTGGTTGTAAGCCTATGTTGACCAAAAGGTTAAACAACAGGCAGGAGAACTTAAAAAATGTAATGGGAGTTTTGTTCTGAGCCAAGCTTGAGAACTACTAGCCCAGTAAAGAGACTCTGCACAAACTGAGAACGCATCCCAGAGCGTGCCACACGAGGCACAGCCTTTATACATTTCTGTTACAGAGAAAATGGGAGCAGGGGGCAGTGAAGCAAAGGTGATGTTCTTAACAGTTCTGATTGGTGCTCAGTGACATTGTATATAAGATAAAATATGTGGTTAACTTATTTTACTCATTAGCCTTTTGCCCTAATGAGTACATAGGGGTCCCAGGGTCAGGAGAGGGATGGTTGATTTTGTGCTGCCTTTGTGCTTCATCTGATAGGCAGGTTGTAATCGGTACATGTCAGTGAGATATTCGACAGACTTTGGCCTTGCAGGCGAGGTTCAGCTTTTGTTCATAGGCCTGGTTTCTATTACCCATTTGGCCAAGATGCAGCCATTTTAGACAATTGCTTTTTTTTTTTCATCAGACTTTCCTTATTTTCTGACACCTATCAAGAAAGTAAATTTGGCCAGGCGTGGTGGCTCACACCTGTAATCCCAGCACTTTGGGAGGCCGAGGTGGGTGGATCACCTGAGGTCAGGAGTTTGGGACCAGCCTGGCCAACATGGTGAAAACCCATCTCTACTAAAAGTACAAAAATTAGCCGGGCATGGTGATGCACACCTGTAATCCCAGCTACTAGGGAGGCTGAGGCAGGAGAATCACTTGAACCCGAGAGACAGATTTTGCAGTGAGCTGAGATTGTGCCAGTACACTCCAGCCTGGGCAACAGAGCAAGACTTCATCTCAAAAAAAAAAAGAAAAACAGAAAGTAAATTTCATGACAAGGATGAGTAGTTAGCTTGCCTTCAAGAAGATGAAAATTGGTAATTTGTGTAGCATTTTCTGTGGTTTAAGGACCTTAGTTGTATATGAAGGAAGAATATGATTTGCCATACTTAAGTCTCTTTTTGTCTCCCCTATCAACTAGTTGCATTGAATTTTTTTTTTTTTTTTTTTTTGAGACGGAGTCTCGCTCTGTCGCCCAGGCTGGCGTGCACTGGCGAGATCTCGGCTCACTGCAAGCTCCACCTCCCGGGTTCACGCCATTCTCCTGCCTCAGCCTCCCGAGTAGCTGGGACTGCAGATGCCCGCCATCACGCCCGGCTAATTTTTTGTATTTCTTTAGTAGAGATAGGGTTTCACCATGTTAGCCAAGATGGCCTCGATCTCCTGACCTCGTGATCTGCCCACCTCGGCCTCCCAAAGTGCTTGGATTACAGGCATGAGCCGAGATCCAGTGAGCCGAGATCTCGCCAGTGCACGCCAGCCTGGGTGACAGAGCGAGACTCTGTCTCAAAAAAAAAAAAAAAAAAAAAAAAAATTTTTTCAATGCAACTAGTTGATAGAGGAGACAAAAAGAGACTTAAGTATGGCAAATCATATTCTTCCTTCATATACAACTAAGGTCCTTAAACCACAGAAAATGGTTTCAATGTGCCTGGCCTGCATTGAATTTTTATGTAGTTTTCAGTGAGTCCAGGATGTTCCACAAAAGCGTTTTCCTTTAATCACTTCACTGTTGCCTTATCTCTTCTGAAATTCTTCATGAGCTTCCAGTGTTCTTTTATGTCAAGTTCAGTGGTTTTGCACTTTACTTATCTCTTCGTAACTAAAAATTCCCTTGCTCTCTTCTTTCTTCATTCATCACATTTTAAAATCATGATTAGCAATGTCCTTCGTTAGTTTCCCAAATCTGCCTTCCTAACTTGATTTAGGCATTGCCTCAAAGCACACTTCCTCATGTCATATGGTATGATTTGTATCTGTACTATACTATGATAGAGCTTTAGTTTTTTCTCAAGAACTTGTTGATAAGTCACTTGCCCCAAAGATGCCATGAATTCCAGGTAAGTCACAAACCTCAGTTTCCTAGTCCCCAAATCCCTGCCTCTCTGATAAGGAAGAGACAAGAAATGGGCTAAAGTGCTTGCAGGCTTGTATTGAACACTGAGTTGGTATAAAATGCCGGGACAGGCCGTGGAATTATAGTGTATAGTCCTTTCAGATGAACGGACAAACAGATGTGTGCTAGCTGTTATATAATTAGGAAGAAAGTCAAGGAAGAGTCACGTAGAGAGATAAATATGCTTATTCCACAAAGCAACTTGACACTTAAGAGAACAGAGACCATGGGTGACATCTGAGTGGGGGCCTTGCTTGAAGGATGAGGAGGATTTGCTTCTACAGACATCGAGGGCAGCGTGACATGGGAGTTTGAAAGTTTGCAGTGACTTTAAGGAACAGTGAAGAAAGAGGAGATGCACATGAGTAGAGGGATAGAATGGGGTGTCTGCTGAGTGTCATTTGCTTCATGCAAGGAGTGCAGGTTTGGGTTGGGAGAGGACGTGATCCAGCAGGTGTCTTGTTTTAGCAAGACAACTCTGGGTGATGTCTTCTAGTTGAAATATAAGAGGAATGAGGCAGAGAGAGGAGACTCATAATCGTCTGGTAGCAGAGGTAAGGATCTGAGTGAGGGAGGCATGGGGGTTGACAGACACGAGTAGACAGATACAGGTGATGCGATGGTGTGAAGTGCCCTATCCCCAAGTCCCAGGTGATGATGTTCGTGGCTTCTCCCTTTTGGTGCCACCTTCCCTATCCTGTCCTCTCTTCCTTCATCACATTTAGCTGAAACCCTAAGAGGATGGTTTGGGCTTGTTCTGTATATGGCCATGCTGGTCAGACACACTTTTTTATTGTTGTGGATGTCATGTACTCTTCTTTTGGTAGAAAAAAGAGACTGTCTCTAAAGCACCACCTTTGCTGTTCAGCGACGAAGAAGAGAAGGAGGCACCACTTGGAGTAAAGCCTGTGGATAAGAAGGTTGAGAGTGCCAAGGAGTCGTTAGAATTTGGGAGAACTGATGTGGCTGAGTCAGAAAAGGTGGACTTTTTTCTCTTGTATACTTGAATGCATTTGTCTCTCGTATGTTGTTTTAAACACACAAAACCCCTTAAGTTTTTTGACCACAGAAAATAAATGGCTCATTTGTAGACAGATTAGAAAACACAGACAAGCAGTCTGTCCCCACAGTGCAGGAAGTCTCTGCAGGGCCTTTCCTCCCGGCTGTTCTCCAAGACACGTGCGCACTGTGGTGTGCCTGCTCATGTCTCTATGGTTACTGTCATGTCATGGCATCTTTGCTTTCTAACTTGTTCTCTTCTGTGCAGTGTTCCTGTTACCCTTGGTCCTCCTTTGGTCCCCAGCTGTACTTGAATTTAAATGTCAGTTTTAAGGAGATCTTAGTTTAGCATCCTTTTACTTTCAGATGATATTGACAAGGAATTACAGAGTAGAGCGAAATGTCTACTCTTTCTAAAACACTAGCTTTCATGTCCTGGACTGTCTGCCGTCTCTTGCAGGAGGCCCGTGGGTAGTGCTGTTGACCACGCCTGGGCATTCAGCCTTGTGGTTGCCTTCAGCCTCTATATGCCTTTTCTCTTTCTCTTAACTTTTCTTATACACTGTGTCCAGCTGCTTAGGTCTAAAATCTCCCAGAGCCTGTGTGAAGAGCGTTGCATTTGCATTTACTGCTGAGGCTCCTTGGAGCTACAGTGATACAAGCATTTCATTTGTACCTGTATTCCTGTGTGACATTCTCTTCCCAGTGGCTGTGTGTGGACCCCTGTCCTATTCCAGTCCCAGTCCACACTTGACTCTGACTGGTTGCTATACTGCCCTCTCCCTCTCTGAGTGTAAGCCCCTTGCGGACTAGGCCCGGTTTGTTTTGCTCACCATTATATCTGTCGTACTTGGCATATTACCTTGCACACAGTAGGCACTACGTTATAAATTATGTATTTCTTTAAAGAAGCATTTTTTTAATAGTTTGAGTACTCTGAAATCAGGATGTACCTCAATCAATGGTATCTTACCTGAAATGTGCTACTTGTTGAATGAATAAATGCTGCATTTTAGAATTATTTGAGAGATTCTTCTTCAATTGTCTATACAGTGTAAGCCTTCTACAATTTGAGGGTCGGATTTTCCCGATTAGATTTCCCCTTGGGGCTTATGTGTTAGTTAAATGCTGCGAATTCATGGTCCACTCCCAATGATTTGCACTTGTGTTATCTTTGTCACTTAGAAGTTCTTCCTAGTTCATGATCAACCAGTGTGCATCAGGATCATAGCTGTCCTATCACTGGGTAGGAGAGAGGGACCCATGGTCTTAAACTGCTTGGAAAAATTATCTTTGGCTATGAATGATTGTACAAGACCGTCTCTTGGAGCAGCTAATCAAGAGTTGGGAGCAGATGTGATTCCCTGTGCCCTGAGTCATGCAAATGTGGCAGTTACTGAATTAATGAGGAGCTTGGCATGCTCCATGATAGGATTTATATTTCCAGGTGTTACTTATTTTTTCCCCCCTATTATTTTCCTTTTCAGGAAGGACTTTTGACTAGATCTGCTCAGGAAGCAGTCAAGCATTCTGATTTATTTTCTTCATCATCCCCATTGGACAAAGGAACCAAGGCTAGAACCAAAACTGTTCTTAGCTTGTTTGATGAGGAAGAGGATAAAATGGAAGATCAAAACACTATCCAGGCTCCCCAGAAAGAAGTAGGAAAGGTAAGCAAAAAGCAATAGCAGTTCAAGTCTCTAGATGAGATAAAAGATTCTCATCTCATGGTGGTGGTTCTGTCATTTGAGTTTCTGAAGGAATCTTAACCTTCATTGTAGCGTGTTAATGATTCTCTGCAGTAATTAGATATTTGGGAATCTTAATCAGGAACTCTTACCTCAGGTAGCAGTGTTAGGATAGGGGATTAGAATTTCACCCACCTCTTCCGGGATTTACAGACCTTGTTGTTCCTTCCAGCAAAGCTTTGCCCCTTGGCCAGTTGTGGGATGTCAGCAACAGGAAAGGGAAGTTAGGCTGGAGCTGTACAGTTAAGTATTTCTAACATTCAGTTTAAGAAAAAGTGTTGTAGATGAACCTTTCATACTGATTAGGTGTCAGCAAACTTTTTCTATAAAGGACCATATAATGACTATTTTAGCTTTTGCAGGCTATTTGGGCTCTTTCATAACTGCCTAGCTCTGCCATTGGCAGCATGAAAACGGCCCTAGGAAGCATGAAGATGGATGGGCATGCCTGTGTTCCAATAAGTTTTATTAATAAAAATAGGTGATGGTCAGCCGGGTATGGTGGCTCATATCTGTAATCCCAGCACTTTAGGAGGCTGAGGTGGGTGGATGACAAGGTCAAGAGATCGAGACCATCCTGGCCAACATAATGAAACCCTGTTTCTACTAAAAACATAAAAAATAGTTTGGCATGGTGACATGTGCCTGTAATCCCAGCTACTCGGGAGGCTGAGGCAGGAGAATTGCTTGAACCAGGAAGTTGGAGGTTGTAGTGAGCCGAGATCGCACCACTGCACTCCAGCCTAGTGACATAATGAGACTCCATCTCAAAAAAAAAAAAACAAGTGATGGTCATTCTGTAAGGTTAAGTATGACTGTGATATTAAAACTAGACAGAGACATCACCAGAAAGCTACAGATATCCTTTACGAATGTAGAGGCCAAAATCTTCAACAAAAAATACTACTAAACCCGGTTTAGCAAAATAGGAAAAGGATTGCACATTATGAGAAGTGAGATTTATTCCTGGAATGCAAGGTTTGTTGAACATCTAAAATCAATTGATACAATACACTGTATCAATAAAATACAGAATTAAAAGGCACATGATCATCTCAACAGATGCAGAAAAAGCATTTAATAAAATCCAAACCTTTTCATGATAAAGCACTCAATTAGTTAGGCATAGGAGGGAGCTTAAGGGACTTGATAAAGGACATCTACGAAATCCCACAGCTGACATCACACTTAATGGTGAAAGACTACATGTGTTTCAACCCTAAGATCATGAACAACACAACGATGTCCACCCTTGGTAATTCTAATCAACCTTGTACTAGGGATTCTAAGCAGGGCATGTAGGTGAGAAAATGAAATAAAAGGCATTCAGATTGGAAAGGAAAAAGTGAAGTGAAACAAACTGTTTGCAGATGGCATGATCTTTTATATAGAAAGTCTTAAGGAATCTACAAAAACATCCATTGGAAATAATTATATTCATTAAGATTGAAGGATGTAGTAAGATCAATATGTGAAAATCAGTTGTTCTGTAAACTAGGAATGAACAGTTACTAGCTTATGAAAGTTACTACTAGTGACTTTCTTTTTTTTTTATGACAGAGTTTCACTCTTGTCCCCCGGGCTGGATTGCAATGGCACAATCTTGGCTCACTGCAACCTTTGCCTCCTGGGTTCAAGCGATTCTCCTGCCTCAGCCTCTCGAGTAGCTGGGATTATAGGCACCCACCACCATGTCCAGCTCATTTTTGTATTTTTAGTAGAGATGGGGTTTCACCATGTTGGCCAGGCTGATCTCGAACTCCTGACCTCAGGTGATCCACCTGCCTCAGCCTCCCGAAGTGCTGGGATTACAGGCATGAGCCACCACACCCGGCTTACTAGCAGTAACTTTCATGAGCAATTACTAGCTTATGAATGAAATTAAGAAATCAGTTTCTTTTATAGTAATACCAAGAAGGGTAAAATACTTAGGAGTAGATTTAGCAAAAGAAGTACAAGACTTGTAAACTAAAATCTACAAAACATTGAAAGAAATTAAAAACCTAAAATAGATGGAAAGACATCTCGTGATTATGGACCAGAAACCTTAATATTGGTAACATGGCAATACTTCCTTCCCAGATTGATTTATTGTAATCTCTATCAAAATTCCAGCTTGCTTTTTGCAGAAATGGACAAGCTGATCCTAGAATTTTTACGGAAGTGTAAGAAACCAAGAATAGCCAACAGTCTTGGGAGAACAAAGTTAGAAGACTCACGCTTCCTGATTTCGAAACTTACTTTAAGACAGGGTGGTATTGGCATAAGGTTAAAATGTGTAGATCCGTGAAGCAGAATTGAGAGTCTAGAAATAAACCCTCACATTTACAGTCAGTTGCTTAAGGTGCCAAGATATTTCAGTGGGAAGAGAATAGTCTTCAGCAGATGTGCCAGGATACTGATTATCTACATGCAAAGGAATGAAGTTGGACCCATTAATAAACAAACTCAGATCCAATGTAAGATCCAAATGTAAAAACTGAAACTGTACAACTCCAAGAATCTAGAGAGTATGTGAATAAATTATCATGACCTTGGATTACGCAAAGCCTTCTTAGATAAGACACCAAAAGCACAAGTGACAAAAATAGCTACCTTGGACTTTATTTAAATGAAAAACATTGTGCTTCAAAGGGCACCATCTGGAAAGTCAAACGACCACCCACAAAATGGGAGAAAAGATTTGCAAATCATGTATTTGATAAAGGACTTAGATCCAGAATATGTAAAAGACTTATAAGTCAATATTAAAAAGACAAATAGCCCAGATGAAAGAAGGGATAGGGCAGAAGGGATAGGCCAGGCATTGTGGCTCGTGTTTGTAATCCCAGCACTTTGGGAGACCAGGGCGGGAGGATGGCTTTAGGCCGGGAGTTCACGACCAGCCTGGGCAACATAGCGAGATCCTGTCTCTACAAAAAATTTTAAAAATTAGCCAGGACTGGTTGTGTGCTCCTATAGTTCTATCTCCTTGGGAAGTTGAGGCAGAAGAGTCCTTGGAGCCCAGGAATTCAAGGCTGCAGTGGGCTGTCATCACACCACTGTACTCTAGCCTGAAAAAAAATAGATAGGACAGACACCTGAATAGAGATTTTACTAAAGAAGATAGACAAATGGCCAAAAAGCATACGGAAGGATGCTCAGTGTCAGGGAAGCCAAAACCACAGTGACATACCGCTTCATACCCGAGAAGAGGACCGTAATAAACAAAAAAGGGAAGTAATGAGTGTTGGTAAGAATGTGGAGAAATGGAAATTCTCCTTACTGCTGCAAATGTAGAACAGTACAACCACTTTGGAAAACAGTTTGCTGTTCTTCAAATTCTTGTAACATAGAGCTACCACACAATCCAGGAATTTTATTCCTGGGTACATACCCAAGAGAAATAAAAACATATGTTCACACAAAACTTGAATGTGATTGTTCCCAGCAGTGTTATTCATAATAGCCTTAAGATGGAAACAGTGGCTAAACATAATATAGTATATCCATACAATGGAATATTATTTGATAATAAAAAAGGCAAAGTACTGATACATGCTGCCACATGGATGAACCTTGAAAACTTTCTAAATAAACCAGTCATGAAGGACCACATATTATGTGATTCCATTTATATGAAATGTCCAGAATAGGCATATCGAAGGAGACAGAAAGTAGATTAGTAGGTACTGGGGGCTGGGAGTGGCAGTGAGCAGGAATGGATAATTACTGCTAATAGTTTGGGGTTTCTTTTGGAGGTAATGAGAATGTTCTAAACTTAGATTGTGGTAGTGGTTACACAAATCTGAATATACCAAAAAATCATTACATTGTATACTGTAAATGGGTAGATTTTATGTTAGATGAATTTAATCTCATTGGTGATGTTATGCAAACGAGGTTGGCAGGTCATAGATTGCCAATCCTTTTTATAGATCTAACCAAAGAAATAGTCTATGTTTATTTCTACAAAAAATGTTTTATGAATTTTTTTGTTATTCTAATACTATAAGCCTATTTATAAATGAGAGCTGCACACAGTGAATATGATTAATTCGATATATATTCTCCCAGTCTCTTACTGTGTATGGTTTTGTAATGTTTGTCCATGGTTGTGAAATGTTTAACCTTACTTGCTGTGTTAAACTCATTTTTATGTATGACAATAATAATTATTGCTAATGTGATTTATTTTGTTAGAAGTAAGTTTTTGGTTAGTTGGTTTTTTTGGTTTGTTTGTTTTTTTGAGATGGAGTCCTACTGTGTTGCCCAGGCTGGAGTGCAATGGCGTGATCTTGGCTCACTGCAGCCTCCGCCTCCCAGGTTCAAGGATTCTCCTGCCTCAGCCTCCCGAGTAGCTGGGACTACAGGCACGCGCCACCATGCCTGGCTAATCTTTGTATTTTTAGTAGAGATGGGGTTTCACCATGTTGGCCAGGCTGGTCTCAAACTCCTAGCCTCTGGTAATCCGCCCTCCTTGGCCTCCCAAAGTGCTGGGATTACAGGCATGAGCTACCACACGTGGCCTTTTTGTTAAGTTTTAACCTGTGGCTGTGATACTAAAGAAATAGGGATAAAGAATGTCAGGTCTAGAGCATTATATTATCAAACCAATAATGTTAATGGTAACTTTTAAATGTTAAATATGTAGTAAACAAAAAGGGACTCACTTGGAGTCTGAAAGTAGGGCAGAAGTGATGGATGGGCATGGGAAGGCTTGTGGTCGCACCTGTGCCAGGTCTTTGGTCTGCAGTGCTTACAGGTGAGGAATACATACTTGACCACTCTGTGTAGTTTGTGCGTGAGTCAGCTGCTGTCTCTTCTTCCCTTTGGGAATGAGACGGAGAGAATTCATTCAGTTGTGTGTTTCTTATCGTCAAAATGTTTCTCATTATGGAACTAACAGATTGCTTTGTGTTTATATATATATAATTTTGTATTTATAAATATATTCTCTGCTATTTTTGGAAGCGCCATAGTATTCCATTTTGTTAATGTTTCATGCCCCTACTGAGTGGCTTTTAGGCTGTGGCCAGCCTTTTGCTAATATAATACAGCTGCAGAGGACATCTTTGTTGTGTCCATCTTTACATGTGTAACTTCCTTGAGATAAGTTCTTACAGCTCTAATCACACGTGACCTTCCTTCCTATTCCCAGGGCCGCGATCCTGATACCCGCCCCAAGAGCACAGGTGTCTTCCAGGATGAAGAGCTCCTTTTCAGCCACAAGCTCCAAAAGGACAATGACCCAGATGTTGACCTTTTCGCTGGCACCAAAAAACCCAAGGTCAGTTCCAAATGGTTCCCCACATTATGGCTTTGTTATTATATTGGGTACCGTCTCAGCAGCTCACCTGGTTCTCTTTGTAAATTGTTTTGCTTTTGGATATTGAACTTGAGTCTTGTTTATTCTAGCTGTTAGAGCCAAGTGTTGGGAGCCTGTTCGGGGATGATGAAGTTGATGATCTTTTCAGCTCTGCCAAGTCCCAGCCTTTGGTACCAGCCTTTTGTTCTCAATACCAGGTTGTGTGGGAAAGATTCCAGGAAAGGAAACTAACGTCCAGTTAGGTGATTAAGGAAAATCCTAGGATAGTCGTGGTGCTTCCTACTAAATGAATGGCAAATAACATGCGGAGGGGGGCGTGTGTGGAGGATGCAGTGCTTAGTTTCTGTTGTTCCCCATCTTAGGTTCCCTATACTAACATTAAAACATTAACAATCCAGGCTCTCTAACTGTACTATACATCTGTGTGTTGTTTAAATGGTTGATTGAAAGACCATTGCATACACTGGGGTGACTAAATATTCATGCCTTTCAGGTGCAAAGCTTTCAGTCTGAGTTTTAGCCTTCCTATGTCATTTTCTCCCCCAGCCCCAGTAGGTTTTTGTAAGTACTCTGTTTTCTTTTTATCATAGAGAGAACTCCTGTGACAGCCGCAGTCTTCAGAATGCTATTTCTGAAATGCTGCCTTTGAGTTGGTTCAGCCCTCATTTGAGAAAGTATTTTTAAGACTCAGAAGCCAGGATTGTTTTTTGCATTATGATTTTTCCTTACATTTTCTAAGATATTTGATGGATTTTGGCATTTTTTTTTCTTTTGAAGGTACAAGAGAAAAAGAGAGTAGTGAAAAAAGACCACTCTGTTGACTCTTTCAAAAACCAGAAACATCCTGAATCCATTCAAGGTAGTAAAGAAAAAGGCCTATGGAAGCCGGAAACACCTCAGGTTAGAAATGCTCTTTAAGGATTTTCAACTCTTGTTTGCATCCCAGTACAGAGAAATTCCATCGTGCAGACCCACAGTTATTCAGACTTGTCTGCATTAAGGAGGAAATAGCAACCAGGGTTACCACTTTGTCTTCACTGCACTCCCCGCGAGTCATCTCCCCTCTCCTCGCTCCACACCTCAGAGTGTCACAAATCTGTATTTTAATAGTTAGTGTTTTTTGATGCCATGCCAGATTTGACTCTAAAGTGGAGTTAAGGTAGGATGAAGAATCTTCTTCCCACTAAAGCATTTATTTCCCCCTCTGGATTTCCTTGGAATGGAATTAAAATAGAAATAAATATAAATTACATCTGATTTCTTGGCTGCTCTCAGTGTTGCCTCTTCCGAGGTCATTGCTGTTGGGCCCTACTCTGCAGCAGTCTTCTCAGAACGCTGTGGAGCTCCTCCTGGGAACAGACCAGGACTGGAGAGCAAGTGCCAGTTCCATGTGCAGGTGTCCCAGGGTGTCTCACTGAAGCCTTAGTGTCCTGAGCTGTAAACCTGAGGCTCTTGGACCAGCACATCACCACTGACCCTTCCTGGGGCTCAGATCTTTTGCTTTTAGGACCAGTGCATTAGGCTATGGGTGCATTTCTGTGTGCTCCTTGAAATTTGTATTTGATAACCAACATGGTAATTTTGCCTGCTGGTCAGTTTTAGGTGCTCTGATAAACTGTGATTCTTGGGAATCTTACTCATCCTGTGTTCCTTGACTATATCTATATCTGATCTGAGAGTTTTCCACTTATGTGACAGAGGAGGAGGCATACATGAAGTAGTGCTAGTGAAACGACAGACCCCAGGAGAGATTTGAATGCCTTTCCCATTAAAGAGCTGCAGAAAGTGACAGTTCTGCTCCATCACAGATTTATTTACAGGCATAAGAAACACTTGTCTTTCTGTTTCCCCAATGGATTTTTAACTGGATGTAATTTCACACAGGAATCATCAGGTCTCGCTCCATTTAAAACCAAAGAACCATCCACTCGGATCGGGAAAATACAAGTAATTAAAACACTGGAATCTTCATTGCCTGCCCTGTGGCATCTATAAACTTTTTTGGGTTTCCTACTTTTGTCAGCTGCTGCCAAGCATCTTCTCATCTCTTCCCCCGCCTCCCCTCCCCCGCACCTAGTTGTCTCTTGTGTGCTGCGTCTTTAACATCTATTCTTTGAGCCCAGTGGTGGGCATAGGTGTAAGACCCTCTGTTTTAATTCTGAGACTAGATGAGGCGATTTTCCTACGTTTCTCTTCTCCTCTCGTATTATACATTATGTGCACCGAGTCTCGTCATGTGTCAGAGTAAAGATAATAGACTGCTGTGTTGAAGAACAAATACAGAGTTTCATTTTTCTTCTTTAGGCAAATTTAGCGATCAACCCCGCGGCCTTGCTGCCCACAGCGGCTCCCCAGATCTCTGAAGTAAAGCCTGTTTTGCCAGAATTGGCTTTTCCTTCATCTGAACACAGAAGGAGCCACGGTCTGGAAAGTGTGCCTGTTCTTCCCAGGAGTGGGGAGGCCGGTGTGAGTTTTGATCTTCCAGCTCAGGCAGACACCTTACACAGTGCAAACAAGGTGATGAAACCATCTTTGCTTCCTTGCTGTCTTCTTTTAACCGGAATATGCGTCTGCTTCTTTCTAGTTTATCGATTGCATACACAGCAGTCTTTGACTCTCCTTTTGAATGGGGTGCCTCATCCTTCCTTCAGCCGCTCCCTCCATTCTCCCCACCCCCTCTCATCCTGCACCTGCTTTTCCATGGCCTGTATTTGATACATTTGCATTCTGCTCAGTAGCCACAGTAATGTCTCACCACTTTGGCTGGTGTCTGATACCTGCAGGTTTCCAGCACTGCCACCTGGGGGTCTTCTAACCACAGAGCAGATCATGCCCTTCCTGCTGATGCTTCCTCACTGCTCCGAGGAGAGCATTCAGGCTCCTAGGTTTGGTATGAAACCCCTTTACAATCGGTGCCAGCCCATGTATGCAGCTTCCTCACCAGTCACTGCACACTTTCCAGCCTGACTTCAGGCATACCAGGTGCCACTCCCTGAACACACATGGTCTGTTCTGCTGCTTCCCAAGGCTTCTGCTGCCTCCTCACCAGGAATGCTCTTCTCCATCCACACCTGTGCTTCCACATCCCCACTTCTGTCACTGTGCCCTGCACTCCCCGCACAAGTTCCCACAGCAGTGACGCTGCTTCATGGGATCTCCTCAATGAACTGTGAACTCTTTGACGTTTTCCTTTCATTTTAGTTGGGTTTCTTGTTTCTATCCAATCTCCTTTCTCAGGAAAGCCTTAATTGATCTCCAAGTAAGCGACAGGACACAGAATGACCTAACCCTGGCAAATAGACTCATTTCAAATGTTTCCAAACCTGTTTCGTTGTGCAAAACAAAACAGCCTTCCTTTTATGACAGTTTTCGTTGGCTTTTTTTTTATTAGGTTTAAATTGGCAACTAAAATTGTGACATTCCCCTGAAGTTGGCAACACAATCATACTTTGCCCAAAGTAGGTTGTAGCTTCTCAAAATTCTACTTGATTGTATATTTTGGAAAATATCATAAACACTGCATCATTGCTACTAAGTGATTTGTGTTTTGAGATTATATTAAAAGTTCTGATTTCTAAACCGTATTTCTTATGTGGAATACTCAACATTTGAATTTAATGTTTATTGACTTGAAGAAAACAGCGCCTTAGATTACCTCTCTTTATTGTCTTGTATTTCTCCCTGCTCCTGGAGCCAGAATTTAGACTAGCCCCCTAACAAAAGTTAGTACCAGAATTCCCCGATTCTTTCTTGTTTGGAAAGATACCCACGTTTCTATTGAAGGCAGAGTAGGGGCCAAGGGAGGGGTTGTGAGACACAGAGAGCCAACATGCCTACTTTCCAGGTTTCCAGCAACAGATGAAGGTTTTTGTGTCAAACTGAACTGAAACTGCCCTGAAAATATTAACAAATGGAGAACTCTAAAGGATTCAGAATGACTTAGTCTTGGAGTACTAGGAGCTATTAAACACCTTCCTTGGAAATCATTAAGAAATAACCTCTTCTGTGTTCTTCGATAATATCTTCATTGAAGTAAACCAGATAACCTTACAGTATTTTGAGTCACTGATTCTTTGCCATGGTAGCTTTGAACACTTTATTTTATCATTAGATCAATGTGTGCTTTTTTGCCATTGCAGAGCCGTGTCAAGATGAGAGGGAAGCGTAGACCACAGACCCGTGCAGCTAGGCGGCTGGCTGCCCAGGAGTCCAGCGAGGCTCAGGACATAAGTGTCCCCAGAGGACCCATTGCACAGTGGGCTGATGGTGCCATTTCCACAAATGGCCATCGGCCACAGCTCAGAGCAGCCAGTGGAGAAGACAGCACTGAGGAGGCCCTGGCAGCTGCCGCTGCACCTTGGGAAGGTGTTCCTGTGCCTGGAGTGGACAGAAGCCCCTTTGCAAAGTCCAGAGGGGAGGCTGACCTTTTTGATTCTGGGGACATCTTTTCCACGGGCACTGGATCTCAGTCCACGGAGAGAACAAAACCCAAGGCAAAGATAGCAGAGAATTCTGCCAACCCGCCAGTGGGTGGTAAAGCAAAAAGCCCCGTGTTTCCTGCTCTAGGCGAGGCCAGCAGTGATGATGATCTCTTTCAGTCTGCAAAACCAAAACCAGCAAAGAAAGCAAATCCCTTTCCTCTCCTGGAAAATGAGGATGACCTCTTTACAGATCAGAAAGTCAAGAAAAATGAAACAAAATCCAGTAGTCAGCAGGATGTCATATCAACAACACCAGATATTTTTGAGGTAATAGGACTTAACACGTTTTTGTGTCTAAGTTAAGGAGGGTATCTGATTGGCTTATTTGAGCCATGGATTATGTTTAACTTGTTGCATGCATACCCCATAGCCATCTGCTTAGTAATTATAATTAGGCTCTTTTATTAATAAGTCTAACATTGTTTCAGAAGTGGCTTTTTGTTTTGTTTCATGTAGAATGTATTTCTTGGCTGGCCACAATCGTTGATGCAGGTCTTGGTTTGTCTAGTTTTTACAGTTTTTTAATTTTTATAGAATATTGTAATCAGCTTCCTGGGCATGCCACTCGGTGACATGCATATAGCTCCACCAGTCCAGCTTGAGAGTTTAACCTGTGGTTCTGGGGACATTGGCCCTGGCTGGAGCTGACAGTTTAGTGCAGGCCATAAGACTTTCAGTGGCATTTGCTCAGCAGATGTTTATTGAGCACCTGGGGCCTGCAGGTACGAAGTGAGCTCAGAGAAGTGCTAGGCTCCTCAGAGCTCTCTGGGAAGATAATGAGATACAAACAGGGCAATGGAAAATTAAGATGTTTTCAAATAGTACTAAGTGTCATGAAGAAAATAACCTGGGACAGAGTGGTTGGTAGGGGTAGGAGGTGCTCCTTTAGGCAGGACTGGTAGAGAAGGTGTCACTGCAATGCCGGCATTTGAGCCGGGGTGAGATGGGTGGGCCAAGCTGTGCAGACATCTGGGTTAGTACATCCCAGGCAGAGGGGGAAGTCTCAAGGCTGTTCCACAACACCCTGGCCATATGCATTTCCATAGCTTGTTGACATGTTTGAGTTTAAAAAGAAAAATTGATTTAACATTGTATGTATTTTTGACTTAACAAGGATGATATATTTGCTACGGAAGCAATTAAACCCTCTCAGAAAACCAGAGAGAAGGAGAAAACATTGGAATCCAATTTATTTGATGATAACATTGATATCTTTGCTGACTTAACTGTAAAACCAAAAGAAAAGTCCAAAAAGAAAGTGGAAGCCAAGTCTATATTTGATGATGATATGGGTAAGTTTGGTTTTCTACGTCTGACCTAGAGAATTCTTAACTTTCCGTCACTTGGTATTTTTCCTGCTACCTTTTCTTGGCCCTTTTCTGGAAAATGCACCCCAGCAGGTTCACTTCAGTGAATCCTGAGTTAGGCTGAAGATAGGTAAGAGATGGACTAATTATTTTAGTGAAGTAACTCTTTCCTATGTTGGTCATCAAAGAATTTGAAGGCACCCAGAGTTTGATGTTTAAGTATAATTTAACTTTGATTTCAGTGCACCTCACCAATCGTCTGTGGCACACCCTGATGTTATGAAAGGAGGTTTGATCAGAAATGACCTCACATGCTAAAGTAGGCTGAGGGGACTGCCTTGGGTGTGATGTGGTTGGTTGAGTCAGAGCTCCAGATGGAGAGGGAGTGTCCATGGTTCTGTGCGAGAAGAGAGCAAGACTAGACCTGGGGGTAGGCTCTACCTCAGGCGTTGCATCTCACTGAGGTCTTTGGTGTTTGGGAACAAGATCATCTTCTTTATGTGGCACAACTTCTGCTTTGTTGGTAAACAAGGCAAATGTGCGAGAACCCTAAATATTGGACTTTTGATCAATCCCGCGTTGGTAGAGAGCACATGGGCTGAGGCCACATACACATTTCCTACACCCCCAATCAATCTAGACCTTGAGGCTAACTGGGAGACAGCTGGTGCTGGAGAGTCACACGGGCTCTGTGCCTCGAGCAAGCACATAGAGGGCAGAATAACTCATTCATTATTTTAAATACACAAAAGTCATACATGCTTGTTGTAATAGATTCATGCAATTCAGAAAATGTACAAAGTGAATAACCCCTGGAGGTAATAGTAACAGTTCAGTGTGTATCCGTTCAGACACAGTGATATTAATACATGTTTGTGTACACATCAATATATAACCACCTTTTAAAAAAGAATGTATTTATAAATATATATAAGAATATATTTTTAAAAGTAAGAATATATTTCTGAAAAGTAAGAATGTATTTCTGCTCTTTTAGTCACTTCATGTCTTTTCATGTCAGTACATAGAGATCTCCTTCCTTGTTTTCAGTGGTGTGCACGATTTCTTTGTATTTAGCCATTAGCCTGTTGACTGAGATCCTGATTGTTTCTGTTTTCTTTATTACAAATAATGCTGTGGTCTTTACCATTTGTGTACACCTAACTTTATGTATATATGCTAAAATCATGGTTGGATAAAACCCTAGCAGTAACATTACTGGGTATGTACCATAATTAGGTAAGACAAGCTTTTGAGTCAGTGAAACATTAAACGAATGCAGCGACAGAGGCTTACGGTCTTACATGAGATGCCTCAAATCAGTGCATTTATTCTGAAAGAAAACAGGTGGGTCCTATGTTGGATTTCCCTTTGCATATTTTTATTGCTCTTTTAAAACCCGGTGTGAAAAGAATGTCTAAATAAGTCCGTTGTCCCCGATGGTAGGGGCGTGGTCTGGTTTGGAGATCAAGTTACCCTTCCCTTTTGTCTGTCCTGCACACGCACATACAGACACTTTTGTTGCTGAAGAAATTGTGCTCCAAGAGGAACCTGTGTGTGATCATAAAACTTAATGAGTAACAAACACAGGACCAGAATCTAAGAGGCTTGAGTTCTAGATTAGTGTTTTGGGGTACTCTATACTGTTACCACAGCTGGGTCTTTGGTGGTTTGCTTGCATGTGTTTTAAAAGTATCTTTCCCCACCCCTCTTCAGCAACTGTTTTTCTTTTTTCTTTCTAAAGATGACATCTTCTCCTCTGGTATCCAGGCTAAGACAACCAAACCAAAAAGTCGATCTGCACAAGCCGCACCTGAACCAAGATCGGAACACGAGGTGTCCAACATCTTTGATGATCCCCTGAATGCCTTTGGAGGCCAGTAGAGCATACAGGGTATCCACGTTATCCTGCAGCTACACTGTTGAGTTAGTGATGATGTTGTATATGCTTATGGTCTTAACTGGGTTACAAAAAGCAAGTATTAGAAGAGCTAGCTCATCTTTTACCCAATGTACTTAGTATTTTTCTGCACTGGTTTAATCATGCTTAATACTACAAAACAAAAATAAGTATTTCACAGTGGTTGGTTTGTTTTGTTTTTAAACCATAGTTTGATTTAGTTAGCCTTGCTGGGGCCATAATATGCTTCAGGATGTGTAAAAGAAGCAATCTCTTTGTGGCTTTCATGGGTAGTCAGGGAATCTCAGAGATAGCAAATGCCACATGACCAGGAGTCTTTGTTATATGGATGGGAACCCTAACTTAGGGCCTGAGCAGGTGAAAGAGAAAGAAGGTGAGAGATTATACTTCATGAGTCTTAGCAATATGGGAGCAGGTTTTCACTGAATTCTGAAGGTGCCTCTGCATGTCCTCCAAGGCAGGGTTTGGCAAACTATGGCCCCCCACTGTCGTATTTTGTTAATAAAATTTTATTGGAACACAACCACATTCATTTATTTACTTACTGTCTATTGCTGCTCTCACCCCACCTCCAATGTAAGAGTTGAGTAATTGTAACAGAGACTAGATGGCTCACAGAGCCTCAGATGTTTTCTATCTGTCCCTTTATGTAAACAGTTTGCTGACCGTTGCTCTCAGGCATCCTTTTCCATCCTTGTCTTGTGGAAGTAGCAGAATGAACCTAGGTAATAGCGGGGGGAAGTGCTGAGGATGGAAATGTCAGCCTTTAGAGCAGCACTGCCCCATTGAACTCTGCAGGAATGAAAATGTTCTTTATCTGCATCAACAAAGGCAGTGGCCACCAGCCACCTGGATGGCTGACCCCATTCTAGTCTGTGTTTTTTGGTGCTCTGTCTTCTTGCTGCTGAGTATGCAGCCTGTCGCCACGGCACAGTCTTGTAGGCCACCCAGATTGGTCTCAGCGATCCTGGAGCTACTAACTTCTTCCTTGGACACTATAAGATTGGAAGGGGAATTACTCATACCCAGAGTCAAAGATTTTCTACAGCTCCCACAGGTCAACCATTTGACCAAGTCTGCTATGAGTGATGTGATGACAGATGAGGGCACTTGCTAGTTACCCGCTCCTTTCCCCTCTTCATTTTATGCATCTTCCTTCTGTCCTTAGGTTGAGATCTCCGAGTCGCTGTTGTCAGGCAGACTGCCGTCCTCCAGATTCGGGCCCGTGGGCGTGAGGAGCCTTGGTTGGTCTTGGAGGAGCAAGGGCTGCGCAGGTGACTCGGTGGCCTCAAGTGTGTAGGTACCTGGATGGTGCGAGGAGATGCTGGCTCTGAAATATTTCCTAATCCCGCTTGCAGATCAACTGCCGACTAGCGTTTAGGCTACAGACATATTAGATGGTTGATATGATTCTGTAGCTTGCCTTTAGAACTTTAGGGATGTTTTCACATATCAGTAAATTAAGGTCTGTGTCAACATTTTTTTTTTTTTTTTTTTGGGGAGATGGAGTCTCGCTCTGTCACCCAGGCCAGAATGCAGTGGTGCAATCTCGGCTCACTGCAACCTCCGCCTCCTGGGTTCACACCATTCTCCTGCCTCAGCCTCCCAAGTAGCTGGGACTACAGGCACCTGCCACCATGCCCTGCTAATTTTTTGTATATTTAGTAGAGACGGGTTTTCACCGTGGTAGCCAGGATAATCTCGATCTCCTGACCTCATCATCTGCCCGCCTCGACCTCCCAAAGTGCTGGGATTACAGGTGTGAGCCATTGCACCCGGCCTATGTCAACATTTTTAATGGCAGCTTCACATTCTGGATATCATTATGTTTGGGAAAATGTTTCAAAGGTAACTGCTCTTCTGTAGCTAAGCTTTTTTAGAGCAGAGGATGGAGCAAATTCTGAGTTACTGAAACTACATATTCAGCGCTATTGCCTTGTTTACCGTTAACTTCCATTTCATC
>NW_020259907.1:0-8064 GCF_003255815.1 Theropithecus gelada
AAATAAGACTAACAAAGAGATCCAAGAAATAAAAATATAACTCTGTGAGTGGAAGTCACACATCACAGAGCCGTTTCTCAGAAAGCTTCTTTCCAGATTTCATCTGAGGATATTACCTTTTTCAACATAGCCCTCTATGGGCTTCCAAATATCACTTTGCCAATTCCACAACAACTGTCTTAGCGATAGGCTTCTTGAGGAGAAAGCTGTAACTCTGTGAGATGATTTCACAGAACACAAGGAAGATTCTCAGAAAGCTTCTTTCTCTTTGTTATAGGAGGATATTTCCTTTGACCCTATAGTCTTCAAAGGGATCCGAAATATCTGTTCACAGATTCCAGAGAATTAAGGCTACCATAGTGATCCATGAAATACAGATGTAACTCTGTGAGATGAATTAACAGAACACTAAGCAGTTTTCACAAAGCTTCTTTCCAGATTTCATCTGAGGATATTTCTTTTTTCACCATAGCCCTCTATGGGCTTCCAAATATCGCTTAGCCAATTCCACAAGAACTGTCTTAGCGAAAGGATTCTTGACGGGAAAGCTGTAACCCTGTGAGATGATATCACAGAACACAAAGAAGTTTCTCAGAAAGCTTCTTTCTCTTTGTTATCGGAGGATAATTCCTTTGGCCTATAGTCTTCAAAGGGATCCGAAATATCCGTTCTCAGATTCCACAGAAATAAGGCTAGCAAAGAGATCCACGAAATACAGATGTAAATCTGTGAGTGGAAGTCACACATCACAGAGTAGTTTCTCAGAAAGCACCTTTCAAGATTTCATCTGAGGATATTTCCTTTTTCACCATAGCCCTCTATGGGCTTCCAAATATCACTTTGCCAATTCCACAAGAAATGTCTTACCGAAAGGCTTCTTGAGGGGAAAGCTGTAACTCTGTGAAGTGATTTCACAGAACACAAAGAAGTTTCTCAGAAATCTTCTTTCTCTTTGTTATCGGAAGATATTTCCTTTGGCCCTATACTCTTCAAAGAGATCCGAAATATCTCTTCTCAGATTCCACAGAAATACGGCTAGCATAGAGACTTTCACTAAATACAGATGTAACTCTGTGAGATGAATTAACAGAACACTAAGCAGTTTCTCAGAACGCTTCTTTCCAGATTTCATCTGAGGATATTTCCTTTTTTACCATAGCAATCTATGGGCTTCCAAATATAACCTTGCCAATTCCACAACAACTGTCTTAGCGAAAGGCTTCTTGAGGGGAAAGCTGTAACTCTTTGAGATGATTTCACAGAACACAAAGAAGTTTCTCAGAAAGCTTCTTCCTCTTTGTTGTCGGAGGATATTTCCTTTGGCCCTATACTCTTCAAAGGGATCCGAAATATCTGTTCTCAGATTCCACAGAAATAAGACTAGCAAAGAGATCCACGAAATACCGATGTAACTCTGTGAGATGAATTAACAGAACACTAAGCAGTTTCCCAGAAAGCATCTTTCCAGATTTCATCTGAGGATATTACCTTTTTCACGATAGCCCTCTAGTGGCTTCCAAATATCACTTTGCCAATTCCAGAAGAACTGTCTTAGCGAAAGTCTTCTTGAGGGGAAAGCCGTAACTCTCTGAGATGATTTCACAGAACACAAACAAGTTTCTCAGAAAGCTTCTTTCTCTTTGTAATTGGAGGATATTTCCTTTGGCCCTATACTCTTCAAAGGGATCCGAAATATCTGTTCTCAGATTCCACAGAAATAAGACTAGCAAAGAGATCCACGAAATAAAAATATAACTCTGTGAGTGGAAGTCACACATCACAGAGCAGTTTCTCAGAAAGCTTCTTTCCATATTTCATGTGAGGATATTTCCTTTTTCACCATAGCCCTCTATGGGCTTCCAAATATCACTTTGCCAATTCCACAAGAACTGTCTTAGCGAAAAGCTTCTTGAGGCTAAAGCTGTAACTCTGTGAGATGATTTCACAGAACACAAAGAAGTTTCTCAGAAAGCTTCTTTCTATTTGTTATCGGAGGATATTTCCTTTGTCCCTATAGCCTTCAAATGGATCCGAAATATCTGTTCTCAGATTCCACAGAAATAAGGCTAGCAAAAGATTCATGAAATGCAGATGTAACTCTGTGAGATGAGTTAACAGAACACTAAGAGGTTTCTCAGAAAGCTACTTTCCTGATTTCATCTTAGGATATTTCCTTTTTCACCATAGCCCTCTATGGGCTTCCAATTATCACTTTGCCAATTCCTCAAGAACTGTCTTAGCGAAAGGCTTCTTGACGGGAAAGCTGTAACTCTGTGAGATGATGTCACAGAACACAAAGAAGTTTCTCAGAAAGCTTCTTTCTCTTTGTTATCGGAGGAGATTTCCTTTGGCCCTATAGTCTTCAAAGGGATCCGAAATATCTGTTCTCATATTCCACAGAAATAAGGCTAGCGAAGAGATCCACGAAATACAGATGTAACTCTGTGAGATGAATTAACAGAACACTAAGCAGTTTTCAGAAAGCTTCTTTCCAGATTTCATCTGAGGATATTTCCTTTTTCACCATAGCCCTCTATGGGCTTCCAAATATCGCTTAGCCAATTCCACAAGAACTGTCTTAGCGAAAGGATTCTTCAGGGGAAAGCTGTAACTCTGTGAGATGATTTCCCAGAACACAAACAAGTTTCTCAGAAAGCTTCTTTCTCTTTGTAAATGGGGGATATTTCCTTTGGCTCTATACTCTTCAAAGGGATCCGAAATATCTCTTCTCAGATTCCACAGAAATAAGGCTAGCAAAGAGATTCATGAAATACAGATGTAACTCTGTGAGTGGAAGTCACACTTCACAGAGCAGTTTCTCAGAAAGCTTCTTTGCAGATTGCATCTGAGGATATTTCCTTTTTCACCATAGCCCTCTATGGGCTTCCAAATATCACTTTTCCAATTCCACAAGAACTGTCTTAGCGAAAGGCTTCTTGAGGGGAAAGCTGTAATTCTGTGAGATGATTTCAAAGAACTCAAAGAAGTTTCTCAGAAAGCTTCTTTCTCTTTGTTATCGGAGGATAATTCCTTTGGCCCTATAGTCCTCAAAGGGATCCGAAATATCTGTTCTCAGATTCCACAGAAATAAGGCTAGCAAAGAGAACAACGACATACAGATGGAACTCTGTGAGGTGAATTAAGAGAACACTAAGAAGAATCTCAGAAAGCTTCTTTCCAGATTTCGTCTGAGGATATTACCTTTTTCACCATAGTCCTCTAGGTGCTTTGAAATATCACTTTTCCAATTCCACAAGAACTGTCTTAGCGAAAGGCTTCCTGAGTGGAAAGCTGTAACTCTGTGGGATGATTTCACAGAACACAAAGAAGTTTCTCAGAAAACTTCTTTCTCTTTGTTATCGGAGGATATTTCCTTTGTCCCTATAGACTTCAAATGGATCCTAAATATGTGTTCTCACATTCCACAGAAATAAGGCTAGCAAAGAGATCCATGAAATACAGATGTAACTCTGTGAGATGAATTCACAGAACACTAAAAGGTTTCTCAGAAAGCTTCCTTCCTGATTTCATCTGACGATATTTCCTTTTTCACCATAGCCCTCTATGGGCTTCCAAATATCACTTTGCCAATTCCACAAGAAATGTCTTACCGAAAGGCTTCTTGAGGGGAAAGCTGTAACTCTGTGAGGTGATTTCACAGAACACAAAGAAGTTTCTCTGAAATCTTCTTTCTCTTTGTTATCGGAAGATACTTCCTTTGGCCCTATACTCTTCAAAGAGATCCGAAATATATCTTCTCAGATTCCCCAGAAATACGGCTAGCATAGAGATCCACGAAATACAGATGTAACTCTGTGAGATGAATTTACAGAACACTAAGCAGTTTCTCAGAACGCTTCTTTCCAGATTTCATCTGAGGATATTTCCTTTTTTAACAAAGCCCTCTATGGGCTTCCAAATATAACCTTGCCAATTCCACAACAACTGTCTTAACGAAAGGCTTCTTGAGGGGAAAGGTGTAACTCTTTGAGATGATTTCACAGAAAACAAAGAAGTTTCTCAGAAAGCTTCTTCCTCTTTGTTGTCAGAGGATATTTCCTTTGGCCCTATACTCTTCAAAGGGATCCGAAATATCTGTTCTCAGATTCCACAGAAATAAGGCTAGCAAAGAGATCCACGAAAGAATGATGTAACTCTGTGAGATGAATTAACAGAACACTAAGCAGTTTCTCAGAAAGCATCTTTCCAGATTTCATCTGAGGATATTACCTTTTTCACCATAGCCCTCTAGGGGCTTCCAAATATCACTTTGCCAATTCCACAAGAACTGTCTTAGCGAAAGTCTTCTTGAGGGGAAAGCGGTAACTCTGAGATGATTTCACAGAACACAAAGAAGTTTCTCAGAAAGCTTCTTTCTCTTTGTAATTGGGGGATAATTCCTTTGGCCCTATACTCTGCAAAGGTATCCGAAATATCTGTTCTCAGATTCCACAGAAATAAGGCTAGCAAAGAGATTCATGAAATACAGATGTAAATCTGTGAGTAGAAGTCACAGTTCACAGAGCAGTTTCTCAGAAAGCTTCTTTCCAGATTTCATCGGAGGATATTTCCTTTTTCACCATAGCCCTCTATGGGCTTAGAAATATTACTTTGCCAATTCCACAAGAACTGTCTTAGCGAAAGGCTTCTTGAGGGAAAAGCTGTAACTCTGTGAGATGATTTCACAGAACACAAAGAAGTTTCTCAGAAAGCTTCTTTCTCTTTGTTATCGGAGGATATTTCCTTTGGCCCTATACTCTTCAAAGGGATCCGAAATATCTGTTCTCAGATTCCACAGAAATAAGGCTAGCGAAGAGATCCACGAAATAGAGATGTAACTCTGTGAGATGAAATAACAGAACACTAAGCAGTTTCTCAGAAACTTCTTTCCAGATTTCATCTGAGGATATTTCCTTTTTCAACATAGCCTTCTATGGGCTTCCACATATCACTTGGCTAATTCCACAAGAACTGTCTTAACGAAAGCCTTCTTGAGGGGAAAGCCGTAACTCTGTGAGATGATTTCACAGAACACAAACAAGTTTCTCAGAAAGCTTCTTTCTCTTTGTAATTGGAGGATATTTCCTTTGGCAATATACTCTTCAAAGGGATCCGAAATATCTGTTCTCAGATTCCACAGAAATAAGACTAACAAAGAGATCCAAGAAATAAAAATATAACTCTGTGTGTGG
The DNA here is from genome assembly GCF_003255815.1 of Theropithecus gelada. Lineage (NCBI taxonomy): Eukaryota > Metazoa > Chordata > Mammalia > Primates > Cercopithecidae > Theropithecus > Theropithecus gelada. Next base: position 5,193 of record NW_020259907.1, read on the forward strand.
AAGTCACACATCACAGAGCCGTTTCTCAGAAAGCTTCTTTCCAGATTTCATCTGAGGATATTACCTTTTTCACCATAGCCCTCTATGGGCTTCCAAATATCACTTTGCCAATTCCACAACAACTGTCTTAGCGAAAGGCTTCTTGAGGAGAAAGCTGTAACTCTGTGAGATGATTTCACAGAACACAAGGAAGATTATCAGAAAGCTTCTTTCTCTTTGTTATAGGAGGATATTTCCTTTGACCCTATAGTCTTCAAAGGGATCCGAAATATCTGTTCACAGATTCCAGAGAAATAAGGCTACCATAGAGATCCATGAAATACAGATGTAACTCTGTGAGATGAATTAACAGAACACTAAGCAGTTTTCACAAAGCTTCTTTCCAGATTTCATCTGAGGATATTTCCTTTTTCACCATAGCCCTCTATGGGCTTCCAAATATCGCTTAGCCAATGCCACAAGAACTGTCTTAGCGAAAGGACTCTTGACGGGAAAGCTGTAACCCTGTGAGATGATATCACAGGACAAAAACAAGTTTCTCAGAAAGCTTCTTTCTCTTTGTAATTGGGGGATATTTCCTTTGGCCCTACACTCTTCAAAGGGATCCAAAATATCTGTTCTCAGATTCCAAGGAAATAAGGCTAGCAAAGAGATCCACGAAATACAGATGTAACACTGGGAGATGAATTAAGAGGACACTCAGCAGATTCTCAGAAAGCTTCTTTCCAGATTTATTCTCAGGATATTTCCTTTTTCACCATAGCCCTCTATGGGCTTCCAAATATCACTTTGCCAATTCCACAAGAACTGACTTAGGGAAAGGCCTCTTGAGGGGAAAGCTGTAACTCTGTGAGATGATTTCACAGAACACAAAGAAGTTTCTCAGAAAGCTTCTTTCTCTTTGTTATCGGAGGATATTTCCTTTGTCCCTATAGTCTTCAAAGGAATCCGAATTATCTGTTCTGAGATTCCACAGAAATAAGGCTAGCAAAGAGATCCACGAAATAGAGATGTAACTCTGGGAGATGAATTAACAGAACACTGAGCAGTTTCTCAGAAAGCTTCTTTTCAGATTTCATCTGAGGATATTTCCTTTTTCACCGTAGCCCTCTATGGGCTTCCAAATATCACTTTGCCAATTCCACAAGAACTGTCTTAGCGAAAGGCTTCTTGAGGGGAAAGCAGTAACTCTGTCAAATGATTTCACAGAACACAAAGAAGTTTCTCAGAAAGCTTCTTTCTCTTTGTTATCGAAGGATATTTCCCTTCGCCCTATAATCTTCAAAGGGATCCGAAATATCTGTTCTCAGATTCCACACAAATAAGGCTAGCAAACAGATCCACGAAATACAGATGTAACGCTGTGAGATGAATTAACAGAACACTCAGCAGTTTCTCAGAAAGCTTCTTTCCAGATTTCATCTAAGGATATTTCCTTTTTCACCATTTCCCTCCATGGGCTTCCAAATATCACTTTGCCAATTCCACAAGAACTCTCTTAGCGAAAGTCCTCTTGAGAGGAAAGGTGTAACTCTGTTGGATGATTTCACAGAACACAAAGAAGTTTCTCAGAAAGCTTCTTTCTCTTTGTTATCGGAGGATATTTCTTTGGCCCTATAGTCTTCAAAGGGATCCGAAATATCTGTTCTCAGATTCCACAGAAATAAGGCTAGCAAAGAGATCCACGAAATACAGATGTAACTCTGGGAGATGAATTAACAGAACACTCAGCAGTTTCTCAGAAAGCTTCTTTCCAGATTGCATCTGAGGATATTTCCTTTTTCACCATAGCCCTCTATGGCCTTCCAAATATCACTTTGCCAATTCCAGAAGAACTGTCTTAGCGAAAGGCTTCTTGAGGGGAAAGCTGTAACTCTGTGAGTTGATTTCACAGAACACAAAGAAGGTTCTGAGAAATCTTCTTTCCCCTTGTCATCGGAGGATATTTCCTTTGTTCCTTTAGTCCTAAAAGGGATCTGAAATATCTGTTCTCAGATTCCACAGATAAGGATAGCAAAGAGATTCACAAAATACAGATGTAACTCTCTGAGATGTATTAACGGAACACTCAGCAGTTTCTCAGAAAGCTTCTTTCCAGATTTCATCTGAAGACATTTCCTTTTTCACCATAGCCCTCTAGGGGCTTCCACATATCACTTTGCAAATTTCACAAGAACTGTCTTAGCGAAAGGCTTCTAGAGGGGAAAGCTGTAACTCTGTGAGATGATTTCACAGAACACAATGAAGTTTCTCAGAAAGCTTCTTTCTCTTTGTTATCGGGGGATATTTCCTTTGGCCCTATAGTCTTCAAAGGGATTCGAAATATCTGTTCTCAGATTCCACAGAAATAAAGCTAGCAAAGAGATCCACGAAATACAGATGTAACTCTATGGGATTAATTAACAGAACACTCAGCAGTTTCTCAGAAAGCGTCTTTCCAGATTTCATCTGAGGATATTTCCTTTTTCACCATAGCACTCTATGGGCTTCCAAATATCACTTTGCCCATTCCACAAGAACTGTCTTAGTGAAAGTCTTCTTGAGGGGAAAGCTGTAACTCTGTGAGATGATTTTACGGAACACAAAGAAGTTTCTCAGAAAGCTTCTTTCTCTTTGTTATCGGAGGATATTTCCTTTGGCCCTATAGTCTTCAAAGAGATCCGAAATATCTGTTCTCAGATTCCACAGAAATAAGGCTAGCAAGGAGATCCACGAAATACAGATGTAACTCTGGGAGATGAATTAACAGAACACTCAGCAGTTTCTCAGAGCGCTTCTTTCCAGATTTCATCTCAGGATATTTCCTTTTTCAACATAGCCCTCTACGGGTTTCCAAATATCACTTTGCCAATTCCACAAGAACTGTCTTAGC
>NW_020259907.1:8151-9780 GCF_003255815.1 Theropithecus gelada
CAGAAATAAGGCTAGCAAAGAGATCGACGAAATACAGATGTAACTCTGGGAGATGAATTGACAGAACACTCAGCAGTTTCTCAGAAAGCTTCTTTCCAGATTTCATCTGAGGATACTTCCTTTTTCACCAAAGCCCTCTATGTGCTTCCAAAATGCACTTCGCCAATTCCACAAGAACTGTATTAGCGAAAGACTTCTGGAGGGGAAAGCTGTAACTCTGTGAGATGATTTCACAGAACACAAAGAAGTTCCTCAGAAAGCTTCTTTCTCTTTGTTATCGTAGGATATTTCCTTTGGCACTACAGTTTTCAAAGGGATCCGAAATATCTGTTCTCAGATTCCACAGAAATAAGGCTAGCAAGGAGATCCACGAAATACAGATGTAACTCCGTGAGATGAATTAACAGAACACTCAGTAGTTTCTCAGAAAGCTTCTTTCGAGATATCATCTCAGGATATTTCCTTTTTCACCATAGCCCTCTACGGGGTTTCAAATATCACTTTGCCAATTCCACAAGAACTGTCTTAGCGAAAGGCCTCTTGAGGGGAAAGCTGTAACTCTGTGAGATGATTTCACAGAACACAAAGAAGTTTCTCAGAAAGCTTCTTTCTCTTTGTCATCGGAGGATATTTCCTTTGGCCCTATAGTCTTCAAAGGGATCCGAAATATCTGTTCTCAGATTCCACAGAAATAAGGCTAGAAAAGAGATCCACGAAATACAGATGTAACTCTGTGAGATAAATTAACAGAACACTCAGCAGTTTCTCAGAACGCTTCTTTCCAGATTTCATCTGAGCATATTTCCTTTTTCACCATAGCCCTCTATGGGCTTCCAAATATCACTTTGACCATTCCACAAGAAGTGTCTTAGCGAAAGGCTTCTTGACGGGAAGGCTGTAACTCTGTGAGATGATTTCACAGAACACAAAGAAGTTCCTCAGAAAGCTTCTTTCTCTTTGTTTTCGGAGGATATTTACTTTGGCCCTATAGTCTTCAAAGGAATCCGAAATATCTGTTCTCAGATTCCACAGAAATAAGGCTAACAAGGAGATCCACGAAATACAGATGTAACTCTGTGAGATGAATTAACAGAAAACTTAGTAGTTTCTCAGAAAGATTCTTTCCAGATTTCATCTGATGATATTTCCTTTTTCACCATAGCCCTCTATGGGCTTTCACATATCACTTTGCCAATTCCACAAGAAGTGTCTTAGTGAAAGGCCTCTTGAGGGGAAAGCAGTAACTCTGTCAGATGATTTCACAGAACACAAAGAAGTCTCTCAGAAAGCTTCTTTCTCTTTTTTATCGAAGCATATTTCCCTTGGCCCTATACTCTTCAAAGGGATCCGAAATATCTGTTCTCAGATTCCACAGAAATAAGGCTAGCAAAGAGATCCACGAAATACAGATCTAACGCTGTGAGATGAATTAACAGAACACTCAGCAGTTTCTCAGAAAGCTTCTTTCCAGATTTCATCTAAGGATATTTCCTTTTTCACCACTGCCCTCCATGGGCTTCCAAATATCACTTTGCCAATTCCACAAGAACTGTCTTAGCGAAAGGCCTCTTTAGAGGAAAGCTGTAACTCTGTTGGATGATTTCACAGAACACAAAGAAGTTTCTCAGA
>NW_020259908.1:0-4586 GCF_003255815.1 Theropithecus gelada
TCGTTCTGGTCCAGCACGAACAGGTTCAGCGACACGTTGCTGCTGAGTGGAGGGTTCCCGCTGTCGCTGGCTGTCACCAGTAGTTTCAAGTCTCTAAATTGCTCGTAGTCGAAGGATCGCAGCGCATATAGGACGCCAGTGTTGGAGTTGATGGAGACGTAGGAGGACAGGGGCGCCCCCTGGAGGGTGTCCTCGGTCAATGCATAAGTGATGTGGGCGTTGTCGTTGCTATCTGGGTCCTGGGCCGTCACTGAGAAGATGGAGGCTCCTCTGGGGTTGTTTTCTGGAATGTAGGCGGAGTAGGATAAGTGAGGGAAGGTGGGTGGGTTGTCATTGATGTCAATCACATTCAAGATGATGTGAGTTTCTGTGGACAGTGGCGGGCTTCCCCCATCTGAGGCTCTCAGACTGATGTTATATTCTGACATTTGTTCGCGGTCTAGGGATGTGGCCGTCACTAAGCGGTAATATTGGTCTATTGATTTTTCTAACTTAAATGGCAGATTTCCCAGGACAAAAACTGCAACCTGCCCATTCTGCCCAGAATCTCGGTCATGCACATCGATAAGAGCAATTTCTCTTCCAACGGTGCCCTCTTCTGGGACTGAGCCTGTGAGAGACGTAATTGTAATTTCTGGAGCATTGTCATTCACATCCAGAACCGTGAGTAGAATCTTGGCTCTTGAAAGAAGACCTGGTCCATCCTGTGCTTCAATTTTAATTTCATAGAACATGGCATCCTCATAATCTAGATTTTTTAATATTGATACTTCTCCACTCACTGAGTTGAGATGGAAAATCTCAGCGATTTTCCCAGGCATTTTATCTAGAATATAAGACACTTGAGCGTTGAATCCCTCATCAGGGTCAGTAGCATTCACTGTGAGCAGTCGGGTACCCACAGGCACGTTCTCCCAAACACTTACACGGTACTCAGACTGAGTAAACATTGGTGGGTTGTCATTTGCATCCAGGACTATCACTTGGATGTGCAAGTTGCCAGAGTGGACAGGGTCGCCACCATCAGAGGCAACCAGGACAAGCTGGTGAATTTCTTTTTTCTCACGGTCCAGGGCCTGCTCCAGCACCAGCTCTGGATACTTGGCCCCCTCAGAGACGCTATTCACAGCCAGGGAGAAGTAGTCATTAGGGCTAAGCTTGTAGTTCTGCAGGGAGTTCATGCCTACATCTGGGTCAAAAGCAGTTTTAAGTGGAAATCGGGTTCCAGGAACCGTTAGTTCACCAATTTTTATTTCCAATTCCTCTGTTGGGAAATTAGGAGCATTATCATTAATATCTTTAATTTCTATTTCTACTTCAAAAATTTTCAATTTATCCTCAACAAGGATGTTAAATTTTACCAGACACAGCGGGATCTGAGCGCAGAGCTCCTCCCGGTCTATCCTCTCCGCGGTGACCAAGCTGCCGCTTCGCGGATTCAGAGAGAAAAGCTGCGTCCTACCTCTGGAGACGATGCGGACTCCGCGCTCAGCCAGCTCCCGGGGCTCTAACCCCAGGTCTTTAGCGATGTTGCCCACGAAGGAACCTTTATCTTGCTCCTCAGACACCGAGTAGCGGATCTGACCGGATCCTGTTTCACACAGTGTCCCCAGAAGCGCGCACAGCAGGGCCAGTCCTCTGCCATTTCGGAAACTCAGGCATTTGGTCATTTCCTTTTCGGGGAATAGCTTTCTCTGAATTCGGTTCCAGTTTCCCACGACGGACTCCAATCTTATTTTCTCAAGAAACGAAGTATTTTACTGGCCTAATTCACAGGTCAAACCGCTCGTTGACTAAGAGGTGAGGTTGGCAGCCGCCTCGGATTTTCTGAGTCTAATTTGCTGGTTCTTTGCATTGCAGGAGCAAGGAAATGGTGGACTAGTTCTCCAGCTGCGTTCTCCTTCTTGAGTGGTCAACAGCGACACTAAGAGGCCTAACCGTTTACTGCATCCTCTCAGACAAACAGATGATTATTTTTGAGTTATCCAAGACCTGAAATCCTTCTTGTCAGAGATAAGAGGACTAGTGTTGATTGAACATAATTGAATTGATATATGTTAAACAGTGTGGCCTCAAGTTATCTTTCTTGGGAATCCATGCACTAACCTTAATGCCACCAATATTGCTTCAGACATAGTGGAGTTAACTGTTTTGAACTGTTCAGTTTAAGAAACACACAGTAATAAAGAACTGGCCCTAAGGACCAACACAACTATTAAAAGACATGACCACCACTTGTTCTTCAACCACTGAATCTTGATAATGTGTTTATTGTTATACTTACTACATTTATCAGGGTTATTTGATATCTTTCACCTTTCCCTGTCTATACTTTTAACTCTCTAAGAGCTGAGAGAAGGAAAAGAAGAAAAGAAGCACACAGAAATATCAGCCATATTTATACATTATATTTCTTTAAGTTTGTTCTTGGTGACCTGATAACTTAGTTTCAATATTTGTTGTTATTTAATATTCATTAAACAAATACATAATTAGGTGTCAGACAATATGTTTAGGGATTTAAGGTGAACAATATAGACACAGTCACTTCCTTCACAGAGATTATAAGGATATAAAAGCAAACAGGGAATTGTAGCGTACTGAGATAATTACCATAGTGGGAAAAGCCAAGCGGGTTAGGGGGGCCTTCAATTGGGCCTTTAAGGTTAGCAAAGGCTTTCCCAGGAAACATGAGAGGAGTGGATCAGTGAAAAGGCCTGGATGTGGGAGAGAACAGCATGACAATGCCTAGATGTGAGAGAGAAATCACAGCCCCTCAGGGTACTGAAAGAAGTTCGCTTTGTTTAAATCTAGACTATAAGGATGTTTTTTCAAAACCCACTACTAAAACCAGTAGAAATAAGCTTTTATGTTCCAGAATCTCTTTCTCTATAAGTTTCCAAGCACAAAAATATAAACACATATATTTGTCATTTCAATCATGATGCATGACATATCTATGCATAAGGCATTTATTCTTGTGGAGTTACTACACACACTAAAAATAACTGCTTTAATTATCCTGTTTATACTTTATTATTCACTTACAAGTAAAGATATTGTGACATATTATGCCACAGTGAGTTCCAATTTTACTCATAGAGAATTATGTAATAGTAACCAAAACAACACATTGTCTCAGAAAAGATGCAACATAAAGAATCACAGCACTTTGAGAGATACGGTGTCATTCAATAAAAGGCTCAATTGGTACATGATAATTTCCAAATAAAAATTAAAAATTATGCCATTTACATAGAACATTAGTGTGTTTATTGTTCTCTGTTATTAAATACATAACCAACATACTAAAAGCCAACATAGGAAGAGGAATGGGAAAAGAAAATTGTTCAGAGGGGCATTGGGATTGGGTGAGGGATTGGGAACATTTCTAGCAGCTACTGTGAGTAGAAACCTTGAGAAGAGAGATGTATACAAAAGATGGTTCTGGACAATTGTATGATATGAATCTTTTGTATCTTTTCTTTAAGCAAAACTATATTGAGGATATATATTATTTTAAAGATTAAAAGGCAATATGGTTCCCACATATGAGAAAGATAAAAAAAGGAGAAACCTGTTTATTACTACTCTACAACTTTATTACAGAGCAGATGATAAGTCAGTCACTTCTTCAAGAAGCACATAGCTTAGAGACTAATGTGATTTTTAAAACTAAGCCAAAATAATATGACATAACTTCCGGAAACACTGTAAGGAATGTATATTTCTAAATTTCCACATTTTTAACAGGGAAGGGCATGCAAGTTAAGGAAAACAATTTTGCTGTCAAACTGAGAGAAATATATTAAGACTGAATGAGAAAGAATTAGCCGACTAAGGTGTTTCCCTGTTCATATACAGATTCAAATATAAAGTAAAAGTCATATTTTAAAAGAAGAAAGGACTTGAGCAAACATAAACTCCAATCTTTATATTTTTAACAAAGAAAAAATTGTTGATCCGGGTGGATGAGATGATTTGCCCAGGGGTGAAGAAGAAAGTGTAAGAGACCAGATACCCTAGTTACTCAATGCAGTGCTCTTTGGATAATCATCTATTAACTCCTGGTTTACATTCATTGCACAACGATTCTCGTGTCTCTTCTTCCTCTTACAGCCTGTGAACACTAAGACCTACCAAGAAATAATTCACCAAGACTCACTTCCTACAACTTGACTCTGCCCTCAAGGAAATACGGGGAACAAAACAGATATAGTAAACAAGTAAGTGAATTACTTCAGCAAACTAGCTTGTACGGATGTTGTGAAAAGATAGATTACCTGAGAAGACGTTTCTTCCCTTTCATCTTCGAGTAGAGATTGAGGTGCTGATAAAAAATCCTTTTTCTCACAGCTCTCCTGGCTGATGAGCGTGTCAGCGTAGTTGGGCTGGGGGAAGATCAGGTGACTCTTCCGCGAGTCCGCAGTGAGAGAGACCTCGTGGGAATAGGTCTGCAGGAAAGCCCGCACCCCATTCACGCCCACAAAGTGCGAGCTGGGCATGCCTGTCAAGCTGCCTCCTGAAGCCTGCATCAGGCGTGACTTGTGCCAGCGCCGAAGCCTGAGCGCCAGCAGCACGATGAC